>NW_008621200.1:367-11071 GCF_000691845.1 Merops nubicus | reverse complement strand
CGCGGTTCCTACCCGGGGGCGGATGGTTTTGGGGTGTCTCTGCCCGGCCCTGGCACCCCCCGCGGGTGGCACTGCCCCGGCAAGCAGCGGTCTGGGACACGGGGCTGCGAACTGCGATCATGCTGGTTGTCTTTTTCCCCGCTCTCCTCTTTTTACCTTTTTTTCCTCAGCATCCTATCAAAGAGGATGCGCCCAGACTCGCCAGTGGTGCCCAGGGACAGGACAGGGACAATGGGCACAAACTGAAACCCAGGAGGAGAAAATTCCTTCCTGCGCGGATGCCCGAGCCTGGAGCAGGCTGCCCAGAGAGGTTGTGGAGTCTCCTGCTCTGGAGAGATTCCAAACCCACCTGGATGCCATCCTGGGCAACCTGCTCTGGGTGACCCTACTGGAGCAGGGGGGTTGGATGAGATAATCCTCAGAGGTCTCCTTCAACCTCTTTCTTTCACACTATTCTGTGATTCTCCTTTTTTCCATTTATCTTGAATATCCCCCTTTCTCCACCTCACCCCTGCCCTTTTCTTTTTTGTATTTTCTCTTTTTAGTTTTTTTTTCTACTGTACTGCAAGAGCTTCAATGCAGCCAAAGGTCATTGGCAGGAACAGGGAGGAAGCACTGGAACAGCTTCTCACCTGGATGTGCCACCAGCTCCTGAATACTCAGATGGGAGCAAGAGCTTCCTGGGGCGCTCCCCAGCCCGGGTTTGTGCTCCTCACAGGGGGGATTTGGAGAAAGCTTTACTGAGGCCTCGGCTACATTGCTTTTCATCACAGCTGTTGCAGCCAAAGCTTGTGGGCAGCTTTACAGAGGTGGCCTGGGCTCCAAACACTGTCTGGGACCCCCACACAAGTAGCATTTCCCTGCAAAAGGCATTAAAGGGCCTTTGCTGTAGGGAGGAGCAGCACGGGGCTGGTCCCCCCAGCAGACTGTCACCCATAGCTGGGGAGGGTGGTGGGTGTGGTGTGAGCCTGGAGGGCACGGGGACCCCCAGAGGGGCCGTGTGGCAGGGGATGCTCAGGCTGAGCAAGGGCTGGTGAGGTGCTGGCCTGGGTTTCCCGTGCATGTGTGGGCTCCGTGTTCCAGGAGCTCAGGGCTGCATCCCAGGGGCTCACCCCATGCCCAGGTCATGATCAAGCTGAGCGGTGCCTCACACTGCAGCCCCTGGCCCACCAGCACCTCAGTCCTGCCCCAGCAGCACGAGGATGGGCCCTTCTGCTCTCCCTTTCCCCAGCAGAGCAGGCAGAGGTGCAGATCCCCTGTCCCCACATGGCAACCAGAAGGGGCAGGGCTTCCTCCTGCAGTCCTAAAATACTGGTGGTTTGGGAAGACGGTGGGTGGGAAAAGCTGTAACGATGTGTTTGTCCAGGGAACAGATTTGACTTAATAACACCAGGTCACTGCAGTGAAGGTGGGTTAGATGGGTGCAATGGGATGGGGCAGAGCTCAGTGGTGGGGAACAGACCCTGGGCCAGCAGCTCTTGCCTGTCTGGTGTGACCCCATGGTGCTGGGAGCCCCCCTGAGAAAATCCCCCCGCAGCTGTGCAGGGCGTGGGACAGCCAGGGCTGCCCTGCTTGGAGGAACCCCCTACCCAGCATGGGGGTCCCACGGGGCTATGAGGACAGAGGGTGCTGGCAGCACCAGCAGCCCCACCAGGGCCCCATACGTGTCCTGGCCTGGAACCAGCATGTTGCAATGAGTTGCTGGGTTCACAGCTCCAGGAGCTGTGTCCCCAGAGCCACCAGCAAGCCCAGACCTGTGAGGTCTGTGCTGAGCATCCTGGAGGGCGTGGTGGAGCCAGCTTGGCTCGCAGTGACACCCCCAGCCTCAGGGCAGGGGGTGGTGGTTCAGTTGTTGGGCTCATTGTAGGCTTGTTTTGCAAGTCCATCCTTGACAGAGGTGATCCAAAACCCTGGTCCCCTCGTTGGGCCTTTCCTGGGGCTACCAGGAAGATGATGTTGTGGGGGTCCTTTGCAAATCTCCTTGAAAGCAGAGCCTGAGCTTGGGGCTGCCTGATTTTGAAGGCAACTGGCCAGGACCAGCATGAGGAGCAGACTGGCATGTCATCCCCTGCCACTGCCCTGGTGAGCTGCTGTACCATCAACCACCAGTTCATTGCTGGAAACCAGTTTGCTGCAGCCACAAGTCCATTGCTGCTCTGCATCCTGAGGGTGGGAGTGTTCCTGCGTGGGGCAGGGCAAGGACTGGATGTCCCCAGTTCTCCATGGGGTTTGTCCCCAGTTGTCATGGGGTTTAACATGGGCAGGGATGGATGTGAGTGTGGGTGTCCACCCCTGGAGATTTAAAAAAGCCATGGGATTAAAAGCCATGGAGATGTGGTGCTGAGGGAAATAGTTTAGTGGTGGACTTAGCAGTGCTGGGTTAACAATTGGACTTGATGATCTTAAAGGTAATTTCCAACCTAAATGATTCTATGATTTTATTCTCTGTCTCTGCCCGCCAGGCTGGTGTGGGGTCCTGGGGTGCTGGGGGTGCTCCCAGTGCCGGAAGGTACCAGCTCACCTGTGGGCACTGTCCTCCCTGCCAGGCCTGGGCAGGGGGAAGGCTCTGGGTGTTTTGCCTGGTATTGATGTTGTGGAGGGAAAAGACCCATGTTTTTTAATCACAGGCTGGTTATTTTGGGGAAGCGGGGGGTGCAGGAGGTGGGCTGGCTGCCCCAGGCACAAGGGAGGGAACAATGGGGCCACTGTGCTGCCGAACGCCCCGGCTCCTGTCAGAAAGGTCCAGCAAGGAGTTTTCAGCACGTTCCTATTCCCCCGCTCGGGTATAATTACACGGGGGAACAAAGAGCCCTTCAAACCTGCCCGCTCCCCCCAGCCCGCCCGGGGGGCTCTGTGCACCCACACGTGTCAGCTCTGGGCGGGGTGCGAGGGGACCCTGACCTTACACAGACAACCTGCTGGGGTGGTGATGCTGCTGGGGGGCGTGGGGACAAACCCCGGGTGCATCCCCAGCTTTCTGGGCCGGGGGGCTCGGGAGTTCCTCTCCCAGAGCCACGCCCCTGGTTGTGCACCCCAGGGCAGAAAGTGAAGAGCAAATCTTGCCCTGATCCTCAGCACTGATCCTTGTTGTTGTTAGCCCAGCCCTAGGCTGGAGTGAGTTTAACAAAGTGCCTTTTCTTCTGCTCCTGTGGGGCCTCATCCTGTGCATGGGAGACCCCGTGAGCTCCCTTGCTGGGTGCTGGTTTGGGGCTCAGGGGTGGGCAGCAGGAGCCGCTCCCATTCAGTCCAGCAGCTCCCAGCAGCCCCTCTGAGCAGGGTTAGGATGGCCAGCACCAGACAAGTGGTGGGTTGGGGGGTCTTCTGTCAGCCCCACACAGGTCTGGTGGGTGAGGATGATGCTGAGCATCCTCTCTGTGCAGAGGGAGTGTGTGAAGGGCTGAAGTCCCCCAGCTGCCCCCCCCTGCATGCTGTCGCCTGGCCCTGGCAGGGCTGAGCCCCTCTCATAGAATTGTTTAGGTTGGAAAAGAACTTTAAGAGCATCGAGTCCAACCATCAGCCCAGCACTGCCAGGTCCCCACTAACCCATGTTCCTCAGCACCACATTTCCATGGCTTGGAAACCCCTCCAGGGATGGGGACTCCACCACTGCCCTGGGCAGCCTGGGACAACCTGACAACCCTTTCAGGGAAGAAGTTTTTTGTAATATCCAACCTAAACCTCCTCTGGTGCAACTTGAGGCCATTTCCTCTTGTCCTCTGGCAGGGCCCTCTGCAGCCCAGCTTGGGCAGGGACTGGCAGGCAGCAGCAGCACAGGCAGGCAGGGTCTGGCTGGGCAGGTAGCTCCCCCTGCTCCCGGTCCCCCTCCCCAGGGAGGTTCCCAGGGCCAGGCTTCCTTTCTGGGAATAGGTTTGTGCTGGACCGAGCTGTGCTCACACATCCAAGCTGTGGCAATTCATTCCCTCAGTCTGGTTTTCCAGCCCATGCCCGCTGCTCAGCCCACACCCCAAAATCCCAGTGCTTCCTGTGGCCAGGGTCAGGTCCCTGTTCTGGTTTGCTGGGTGCACACATCACTACAGGTTGCAGTCCTCCTGCTGATGTTTCTGCTTCCAGCTGCTGGCCTGGCAGTCTGGAGCCCATCCTGACATCCCAGTCCCTTCTGAGACCTTCTGGAGTGGGCTGTCCTGGCCAGGTCTGATGCAGAGGTGGGGAGCACTGATGGGGGAGCTTCATCCCCAAGCTGTCCCAGCCCAAACCAGCCAGGGTGGGAGGCCAGATTTAGCAGGGCGGAGGGCATGGGGATGCAGTCAGGGTGCCAGCCTGCTCTGTGTGGTGCTGCACGGTCCTGAGCAAAGCTGTGCCAGGGTAGCACCCATCCCAACAGCCTGGGGCTGTGGATGAGCACCCAGGGGTGCAGCTCAGCTCCACCGCTGCCGAGCCCTCGCTGGGCTCATGGGCAGGGACCTGCACCCAGTTGGGTCTTTCCCAGTGCTGACCCATCCCTGTCTGTATGGTTTGCATGCTTAATTACAGCAACGGTGCATGGAAATCAGGCCTGTGTTTTTCAAGCCCAGTTTTGTTTTTTTTTTTAAGTTGTTTAAAAATCTGCTTTTGCTCCCTGGTGAGGCCTGGGAAAACTATCTGTGTGTTTATTCTGAGAACAGGATGAAAGCACATTGCCAGCTCCCTCCCTCCTGTGCCCGCTAGCCGGGCTCCCTGGACTCCCCCAGCAGTGCTGCAGTGTGGGGCTGACCGTGGGGAGCCACGTCTGGCACTGACCCCACACCCCTAACCCAGCCATCAAGCCCCGGCTGCAGCCCGGGGGCAGTGGTCCAGCACTACATCCCATTGGGATGCTGTTGGCCCCTGGGCTCAGTCCTTCTGTCATGGTTACAGGGGCTGGGACCAGTTTATCTTTAGGTGGGTAGAACCAAAATCTGTGTATTCTATACCCCCTATGTCAGTGCTCATGGGCTGTTAACAAACCATTGGTAGCAGCTGCCCAGGACACACCTCACACCCCAGGCTACAGCAGATAAGGAAAGAGATCCGGAGAGGTGCTAACACCTCCCACCCAGCAGGAGGAGTCCCCTCTGCTCATGGACCATCATGGACCCAGCTGCACTGACAATGGCCCAGCTCATCAAGGAACCCAAAAATACCCTACCATCCACAGAGTTAAACGACCCATTGTGAAACTCCCGGCCCCTGGGGGGAGGTACTGGACATTCCCACTGAACCTGGGGATATATGAGCTTCGGGTTTTGGGACTTGGGGACTGCTCATCCAGAGGGAGAGCAGAACTCCAGCAGGACTGTGACTGCCACTCCCAGACATCATTCCTTCAACAGAACTGCGACCATCCGCGCAGTGCTCAGCACAGGAGCTGGCGGGCACCGTGCTGTTCCTGCCCCAGGGTACCGGGCTGTACTTTGTCCTGGTGGGTCAAAGACAGTATTTTCACTGTGTATCATTATATATATATTCTAATCCTTTTAGTAAATTGTAGTTCTGACTTGTGGTCTCTTTAAATTCATTTCTCCCGCCGGTTTACTTCTAAACCAGCACACCTTCCAAGGACTGCAGGGAGTCCAGAGCTTGCCAGGAGTGAGCTTGTTCTCAACTTGTTTTTCTTGTTTTAAGAAAAAAAAAAAAAAAAGGAATCCAAATTTTCCACAGGCTTTTTGGCTGCATGGGCAGAGCTGAGCACCCGGAGCTGTGGGCACAGAAGAGTTGGCAGTCTCTGCCCCAAAACAGCCTGTCTCAGGACAGGGGCTAATAATACCTGCTCCTGGGCTCGCTGGTGGTGTGGGCACCCACAAGAATCTCTGGCCTGCTCTGTCCATAACACTATTTGGAATATTTTTTTTGAGTCTGGCCAGCAGGGCTGCACGCCTGGGCAGTTCCTGATGTGCCTGGAGCCACTTGAGCAGGTCCTTGTAATTCCTCAGCAACCCAGCTCAGCTTATTTTGGCCCCAATAGAGTTTTGGACCCTGCCACCCGCTGGGTTATTTGTAGCTCTGTCAGAAAAAGGGTAGTGTCAGCACATATTTTCTGGGCATTGCCCAAACCTATGGCCCTGTACACAGGGCTGCACTGGGCTGAGGCCAGAGGTGCCCTTGGAGGGATGCTGGGGGCAATGGGACCCCACTGGGGTGTGTGGGTAGGGCTGGGACCAGTATGGGGGCTTGGCAGGGAGAAGGATTTTTTGGCTTGTGATGGAGCAACCAGCACCCTGGTTCAGTCTTGTTGGCCAGGTTCTGTTTGTGCACTGCACCAGCTGTGGGCATCAGCCCCAGGGCCACCACGGTTCCAAGAGAGGGGTTTTTCTGTTTCCCCTGGCTGGTGAGCAAAGCAGCAGCCCCCCATCTTCCATCCTCAAGGGCTGGTGATAGAAACATTCACACCACACAACGTGGGCTATGGGCTCCCTGGCCCACCTGGGTGTGCAGGGCAGGGACAGCCCCAAGCAAAGGGCTTAGGGCTGGGGGTACTGCCCCATATCTCCAGCACTGGCTGCAGCAGCTCGTCCTGGTGCATGATCCACAGTGATGCTCCCCCACGGCCCCATGCAAGGGACAGGCAGGGACCTGTGATCGTTGCCACCACCCTGACCACTCGTGCTGGGGAGGTGACAAAGCCACAGCGCAGCAGAAGGACCTGCCCTGGGCTGCCCTTGCCAAGGCAAGCACCTCACTGGTACAGAATATCCCTGTTCTTTACACCCCCCAGCCAGCTCCCCAGCTCTGCCCACCTCTCATGCTCAGGGGGGTGAAAAATCCCCTTTATCCAGAGCTTTTCTGCCCTTTCTGCAGGTGTGGTTGTGAACTGACCTGCAAGCAATCCAGCCTGCTAGCCACCTTGGTGCCAAGAGCGGTGTCACCAGGCTGGATTTGGGCTGGGTGAGGAGGGAAGGGACATTCCCTGCACCCCACTGTGTGCCAAAGCTCTCTGAAAGCACTCAACCAACCCACCAGGAAACCTGCTGTATGGTTTGGGGCAAGATGCCATGTGATGGCTATTCAGAAAAAAACAGCCATACCCTCCGAGTTGGGCAGAAAATGTCCCCTGGGGATGGCCAGGGGTGCCCAGGTGATCCCCAGCACTGGGTGTGGCTCCTGGGTTGGCCTGGGTAGCATGGCCCAGGCAGTGCTCAGCAGCAGCGTGCTGGTGGCTGGGTCACTAGATGGCAGCAGCTCTTCTTCCAAACGGCCCGGGCGGTCCTGAAATGGACCAGACTTCATAGAATCCTGGAATGGTTTGGGGTGGAAGGGACCTTAAAGATCATCTCATTTCAGCCCCCTGCCATGGACAGGGACACCTCCCACTAGACCAGGCTGCTCAAAGCCACGCCCAACCTGGCCTTGAACACATCCAGGGATGAAGCATCCACAACTTCTCTCGACAGCCTGTTCCAGTGTCTCACCACCCTCATAAGGAAGCATTTCTTCCCTCTATCTAACATAAATCTACCCTCTTTCAGTTCAAAACCACCACACCTTGTCCTATCGCTACATGCCCTTGTAGAAAAGTCCCTTTCCAGCTCTCCTGCAGGCCCCCTTTAATACTCCTCTGGGCTATTGTTTCATGGAGGGAAAGCCAGGATTTTATTTTCTTCTTGATGCTTTTAAAAGTACACTCACCTCTGGGACCTGAAATGGCTTCTTGGTGTGGTGGGGCTTTGGGCAGCCCCAGTGCACCCCAGCCCAGTGGGAGCAGCAGATCCCTGTTGCCTTCAAGCCTCGTCATCCCCCCGGGATGCTCACACAACGCCAGGGCTGCACCCGCTGTAAGTTATCCTGAGCATCCCTAAACCATTTGATGCTTTTCCTAAATCCCTAGTTCTTGGAGTGATGTGACAGGTGTTTTTCATGCTGCATTTGTACCCATGTTTCTAGCTGCTTTGGGGATGGGGAGAAGCTCCATGTCCAATCCAGGAGCACAGAAAAGAGCTGCCAGACGAGCCCTGCTGGGCAGCCCAGCTCTGAGCAGGCACCCAGCTCACCGGAGCGGGCAGGGGAGTCTGAGTTTCCCACACGTGTGGGGCTGTTGTGGGCTCGGCAGAGACAGGCGCTGCTGCCTCGTGAATGAGTGAGAACACGCAACTGGATGCCTGGCGCCTGGGAGAGACATTTGTGTTAATCAGTGACTATGCAAATAAACAGCCCTGCCAATGCTCCCGGCTCCTCTGCGTGACGGGCAGCATATGTTCCCCACGGCAGGGAAGCGTCTCCTCCAGGAGCTGCAAAGCTCCTCGTTTCCATGTGTAGGACCCGTCTGTGAAAAGCAGATTGAACCCGTGGGCAAAGCTCCTCGTTTCCATGTGTAGGATCCGCTGTGAAAAGCAGATTGAACCCATGGCTGGTCAGGGGAAGGCAGGAGCCCCTCGAGGCCCCCCCAGCCTGCCCACCACTGCCTCTCCCCTTTCCTCATGTGGCTTGAATTGCTGTGGCCGCTTGCTTAATCCATTGGGCTTCAAGAACGAGCCGCTTGGTGCTTTTTTGGCCTCTCCAGTAAAGCGCTGCACCATAAATGCAACAAGGCAGGCTTGTTCCAAGCCCTTGAAGTCAACACGCAGCACTCTTCCTGCCCTTCGGGGCCAGGCTGCTGCTAAATATAGCCAAGGGTGCTTTCCATTCATAAAAAGTGCATTATGCCCCAGCCTCCAAGAGAGGGGAGCGGGTTGAGGAGCCCGAGGGCTCCAGACACTCCTGCATGGGATGCAGGCAGCAACCAAAGGCTTGGCCCCATCCTTTCACTGCCCTCCAGCTCTCCCCTGAGGAGATGAGGGAGAAAACACTTTGGGGAGGGATATGAGGGATCCTCTGCTCAGGTTGATTAAGGGATTTTTTTGGTATCTCATGCCCAGTTATGTTAGGGCTGGGGTGGATTTTCTGGGGAGCTGGGCATGGTGAGCATGGGTTGATGGGGTGGCTCAAGCAGCTGGTGCCCTGGGGAAGAAGCTCCTGCTGACCCCAGCACCAGTGTAAGATGCTCGAGCATTTGCCAGGACCCAGAGCAGTAAGGTCTTGTACCTCATGAGCACTATCAGGACCTGCCTCCTGCTTGAGAGGCTTGCTTCCTTTTGAAATCCCCTGCAGATCTTCATGTGGTTACCCTTCCTCTGTCCTCCAGCCCTTTCCTCCACTGGCCCTTGGCTGTTGGCATGCAGTGTAATATTGTTCCTGAGTTTTTCCTTCAGCAGCTGCAGCTCTAGATGCACAAAGAGGTGTCTGCCAACAGCTTTCTACTTGCTGTGAAGTTCCTGTTCTGGTGAAGAAGGAGCCCCATCTCCCAGTGGAGCTCAGGGAGGTGCTGCCCCTGAGAAGCCCCAGGTTAGGACCTCAGAGACACAAGCTCTTCTGCTCCCACAGGAGCCAGAGCCATGCAGAGGGAAGAGGCCAAGACACCGGGCATCACTCTGCATGTCCATGCTGGGTGGTGTGGGGCTGTGGGTCCCCAGCAGCCCCAGTTCAGCGTCTGGAGCTGCAGCGTGGCAGGGGATGTGCTCGGCGAGGCTGAGGATGGGCTGCACACCAGGACTGTCCATCTGCACCGTGCCTGGCATCTGAAATGTGCTGGGTCACACAAAACGTGCAGGTAAGCCAGGTGATGAGCCAGGGATGATGGTGTGCTCCTGGGGTGCTGCGGGCCATGGGGCACCATGCTGCCCCTGCTCCCCTGCCTGGCTTGGCGGGGGTTAAACACATCCACAGGTTTGGCAGTTGGGTTGTTTCAAAACCCACCTCAGGGCTGCCGAACCAGCAGGTTTCTCGGTACACCGTGGGCATTTTGATGCCACAGAGTTCTGAGGAATAAATAAAGCTGTAAGACTCACTCTGCGTAACACTCGGGTCCGGTTCCAGGAACCTGGCTTCTTTTTATGGCATCTTTAGATCAGCAGTTTCCTGCTAAAGCCAGCACTGCAATTTCTCTGTGTGTCTAAGCGTGTAAAACAACAGAGCTTGGCAGAGCCACGCCAGCTAGGAAGGGGCTGGGTTTCACACTGAAGTTTGTTTCTCTCTTTTTCTCTTTTCCTTTTCAAATAACCCCATTTGGGCCTCCAATAAAAAACTGAAACATCTGGTGCAAGGCATTTGGCTGCTGGAAATCAACTCCTCATTACTGAAAAGCACAGAAGTGATGAGGGATTCCTGGTATACATCAACAATACTTAAGGTGGCATTCATGCATCCTCCCTGTCCCTCCTGGCCTTTGAATATATGGACTGAGAAAGTCAAGGGAGCTGTGATGCTCTGTGCCAGCACAGGAGGTAAATTGTGAAGGTCAGTAAAGAAGCAATTGAGTCAATAAAGAGTCCTTTGAGCTTGATTTATTGATCCTCTCATGTGAGATCTCAGCTGGGTCAGGTGCTGACGTGAAGAAGAGACAAGTCAGCAAATCATAGTAACACGGTTGGCATTTGATGTGTGGAGAGGACCCTTTGGCAGGAGTACCCCAAACCCTGGGTGGGGAACCCTGGCAGGGCTCAGAGCTGCTCCCCTTCCTCGGGGCTGGTGGTGAGGCCAAGCCTCTGCCTGCACACCTTGCTAGCTCTGCATGAAGAGGTGGAAGTTGGTCCTGGTGAACTCCTGGTGGATACTGTCGAGTAATTTGTCTGAGTCCTGGGGGACATCTGAGAGGACTTGCTGGCCTGGGATGAAGCTCTGCTCTGGGGTGTAGGTGAACGTGAACGAGCTGGAGTAGATGAGGCCATCATCCCTGACCAGCAGGAGCGGGACCGT
>NW_008621200.1:0-336 GCF_000691845.1 Merops nubicus | reverse complement strand
GCGGCCCGTTAAGGGGGACCCCCAGCCCCCGCCAGTCACTGCCGAAAGCAGAGACGTCGGGGACAACGCACATGAGGGACTTGGGGCTCCTGGGAACAGCGCAGGGCAGGAAAAGGTGTGTTAACCGAGGAGGGTCCCACGCAGGAGCAGCTGGCAGCGGGTGCCTGCACATCTCCTCCAGCCTGGAGCTCAGTGTGAAGCCTCCGGCTGGTTTCCCCTCTTCTCCCCGGTGTTCCGCTCCTCTCTGCCAGACTTGCTGGGCCGTTTGCAGCCCCCTGGGGTCCCTGTTGTCCTCCAGCCACCCCTATCCCCGGGCTGCAGTCAGGGCAGAGAGCA
>NW_008621199.1:0-36998 GCF_000691845.1 Merops nubicus | reverse complement strand
CCGTCTCCCGCAAACCCTCGGCTGCGTCCCGCTGTGCCTCTCCCCACCCCACCCCACTGGCGTCCTCGGTCCCTGTCCCCGTCCCCGTCTGCACCCCGCTGTATCTTATCTCCAGACCTTAAGGCTGTGGCCCCTCAGTGCCTGCTTTCTCAACCCCCTTGACTGTACCTCGCACCCTGCAATGCCTGACCCCCAACCTTTCTGGCTGTGCCCTGCAAACCCGAAGGATCTGCTCCCCCAAAGCCTCTAGCTGTGCCCTGCACCGCGTGGCGCCTGCCCCTCCAAGCCCTCTGGCTATTCCTCACATGGATCTGAGCTCATCTCCCTGTCTTGAAGAACAAGTTGCACCAAGGCGTGGGGATGGCCTCCACCTTGCACAGGAGGCTGCATCAGGATTTTCATTCTTGAAAATTGCCTTCCCACCCCACGCCCTGCAGAGAGAAGAGTGGTCCCAGGCGTCAGGATAATGGCAGGTGTCTTTTCTCTGCAGGGGCAAAGGCTGGAGGCATCCAGGGGAGGGGTGTGAACTATAGGCTTAAAATGATACTAAAATGCAGGGCTGAAAGGATGATGTCTAGTCAGGGGCTGTCTGGCAAGCTGAAAGGGTAGCTCTCTGGCTTGCTGCCTTTCTCCTCCTTAGGGACAGGTCTTCTCTACTGCTAGGTATGGTGGATCTGTCCTCAAGGACTGGCAGCAGCAGCAAGGCCATGAGCTGAGGAAGCAGGTGGGTGCTGGCTCATGTAGCAGACTAGCACACTTTGGGCCAGTCTCACGGACTTGTCCTTTGCAACTATGGATGTTGTGTCTTGTATGTTTGAGTGTTGTAACTGTGTTGGTACTTTATAAATATCTTTGAAGTAAATTAATACTTTGGTTGAGTTGTGGACCATGCTGCTGGTAAGAACTGTGTGATGCCTGAGAAGATGTAGTGAGGCTGCAGTCTACGTGTTACTGATTTCTTTGCTTGCTTGTGCAGGAAATCAAGATCAGTGAACTAAAGCTGTTTAGACAAACCAGAAACCTTATAGCTGTGTCTGGATACTCGCTTCCATACCCCATTGTAATTCGGTCCTTCCCAGACCCAGTGTAGATTTGTACTGCACGCTGCCACCTGGGAGGAGTTTGAACAAGTTTTTCTGGTTGTTGGGAGCAGCCTGGGAACAGCATGCTGCCTGACTTACTCTGCTGCTCAGCATCTGGGATGCTCCCTGGGAAGCCCTCAGGCTGCCTTGGAGCCCCCGTGGGTAGAGGTAGCGTTGTTGTTTGTTGACACAGCGTTAGGCACTGTGGATGTACCCTGAAAATGCTTCACTGAGGAACAGGAGCACTTGTACTTGCATGTTTGCTTGAAGAAAAAGTACAAAGACCTAGGATATGAAAATTTAGCCAAACATAGGCGTGAACTCTTTGTAGGCAGCACCTCTGTTGCAAGTGTGGAGAATAATACAATTCTACGGTGTTTCATTATATTGTGTCAATCAACTTTCTGTTAAATACTACTTATTTACAAGTAGAGTGAGGCAGGTTATGCTACAGAATTAATATTTGTGGCATGTGTTGGGAAAGATGCCATGGCAGTAATCATGTAATACATGCCAAATAGGATTTAACTTGTTATGAAGCTTGCTGGATATGAAATACCTATCAACTAATCACACAGAAGTAAAAGAACTAATCAGGTACATTTCTGTGTCCCTGTGTCCTGACATGACTTGATGTCTGAGTGTGCTCCCCTTGCTGTGCTGTGCCCTTCCTGTCTTTGTTTCACTCTGCTGCAATAAACTGGGCAACTTTTTTTTTTTTTTTTTTTTACTTTCCTACCTTGGACTCCTGCTCTTCCTCTTGAATCTACTTCTGCCCAGTGTTTCTGGTTTATTGCTTATCTTATCTTTTCCTCTGGCCTGCCTCTCTACAGTTGCTTAATGCAAAGATTTCTGAAGGTGTGGGCAGATTGTGGAGCAAGGCAGAGGGGTGAGCAGTGTGTGGGGTGGGCATGGGAGGCATGTGTGCAGTGAAGGAAGTGGGAAGGTGTCACCTCTGTGCCATGTTCGTGTGCCGGAGGTGGAAGAGAGCCAGAATCCCTGTCTTGATCTTTGTTAGCTTCTTATGAAACCATGTTTGTCATGTTCTGGATCTAACCTGGCAGACTTTAGGTGACATCTCTCCCTCCCTCGTGCCTCTCTGACTCAGAATGGCTGCCAGAGGCTGCCACCTTGTAGTTTGCCTGGTGAAGGCTGGTGGGAGCTTCCTGGTCTGCCCCAGCCAAAATGAGATAGCTTAGCTGGTGACTATGGGTTAAACTAATCTGACTCGCTTTGTCTGATGTGGATTAAGGACCACTCGTAAAATACAAGTAGTAGAGCTGTGGCACATAGGCAAGGATGGGGTGGTGTCACCTTCAGTGTCAGAGCATGACTGTCTAAAAATAATTTTATAACCCAGCCCTCATCCTGACTTTAGGCTAGTGTCTATTTGAAGCTTTAAGCTGCTTCCCAAACCCTGGGTAGCTGAAAAAGAAGAAATACTCCATTCCTGTCACTGTTCCTCAGAACCTCATGACAACTCTTTGCTGTTACTGTTTTCTTTCCTGAAGTCACAGCAGGTGACACACACAGGTGTAGTGTTTTTATCAGTTTCCCCATTGCCGAGGTACCTATTGAGTTTGAGAAATGACAGAACTGTTTTGTTGGTTTTTTTTTTTTTTTTTTCCTCTGTTGCAATTTATGGATGCTTCGAACAGCAGTTCTGGTAGGCCTTTCCAAGTATTTAGGAGGAAGCTCTTCTGTGCTTGTGTCACAGATGGAGTTGTGCACTTGTGAGACAGAAGCAACAATATACTTAACTGATCTGGAACAGAGTTAAGAAAGGTTGATGGCAAATGCAAGGGCAGTTGAACAAGATTTGATGGCAAGGCACACTTGATTATATACTGCACAGAGGACAGGGTTGGACAAAAACTGTACAGTAAACCATCCTGTTGAGTTGCAAGGTTCAGAAGGGACCTCCTTGCTTTCTATACTCCTCCTCAGAGAGAACTCTAGGTGCAGCTGGATCCAGTCCTAGTCTGAGACTGGCTCAACAGTTGATGTCTAAAGGACATGTGTGCACAACCAGTCCTGCGTATCACTTAGCCAAGATTTCAAAGTTTAGTGTACTGATAATTACTTAGAAATATCTGTTGCAGCAAGGATTCCTCATCCTCAAAGAGCAACCTTGAGAAGCATCCATATTCACGGGGAGATCCTGTCATGCAGCCCGCTGCTGTGCAGGAGAGAACAACGGGCGTGGGGGTGTCCACTATTTATAAAGTAAGATAATTGACTTATAGTCATATTTGCATACCAGCAAGGTGTCTAACTCACCATTACAGACAGCCCTTGGCTACTATGTTGACAACCCTTTCCTAAGGTCCAGAGTAAGGTGGATGGAGACATCACTGTTGGTCATGGCTCAAGTGGTGTGGGGTGAAGGAGGAAGACACAGGATACAGACACAGCTTGGGAGCTGCCCCCAGAGCTGAAGGGATGAGAGCCAGGTTACTGGGAAACTCAGACAGAAGCTGTTACAATATTAAGAATCATTGTGGCCATAAAATAGATTTAAAGCTTGTCATAAAAGCTTCATGGTTGTTTTAAGTTTAATTTTAGGATCTTTCTACTCACTTGAAATTACTTGATGTTATTTGAAACTTGGGTAGATACTCTGCACTGTTGGACAGTGCTCAGGAGCAGGTCTCATGTGCTTGGCCAGAGGCCTCCCTCCAGTACCCAGGCTCAGTACTGCATCCAGAGGGCACATGCAGCCTAAATGGTAAAAGGGAAGCCTTTTACTCCTCAAAAATACAGATTATCAGAACAAAAACATAGCATTGACAGAGCACATAACTCATTTTGTAAGCCTGATTGTACTTTTTAAAATGTATCCCCTTTAAAATACAACCATGTGTAGATGTGGTGACATGGTTTAGTCGTGACCTTGGCAGAGGTTTGTGACTGGACTCGATGATTTTAAAGGTCTTTTCCAACCTAAGTGATTCTATGTAATAGTTTTATTTTCTGTAGCCTGTTGTTACGTGATCAGTTTAGAAGAAGTTTTGCACATGATGTAGCAGGTAAGAATTTTTTTCTATCTTTCTGATACTAAGCTGAAATCCAAAGTATTTCCAAGTGTTTCAGCTAAAATTAAAAATGAAATTTTACACTGATGGAAGACACCAAAACAACCCAGATATCTCTTGATTCTTTACCTGTCTTTGATTGCAATATTTAATACTGATCATTGACCTGGAAATGCTGTTAGATCTTTTTTAATATTTGACTTTTTTTAGTCAGCTCATGTAGTAAAGTGCTTCCCTGTCTGTTGTTATGTCTTGAGCTTAATTTTTTTACATGTAGTTTACTATTTATGTTCTGCCTGCTTATGCTTATGATATTGAAAAGCCAGGCAGCTAATGGAGTAAGCTCAGCGTTCACAATCAGCTTTGAAATGAAACCTTACACAAAACGTGTTATCGCTGAAGATGTTGACGAGAAAAGACCTATAAGTAGTTCGTAAATTGAGTAATGTGAGAAGGACACACAGTTTAGAGCAGCATGCAGCTAAATGTGTCTTGTTTTGGATGACAGTCTAAGGAAATGAATTTCAGTGGTGCTTTTAACTTTGAAATCGTGAGCTAGCACACAAAACTAATCCCTTAAAAAACTACTTGTAAAGCCTGTCAAGCCTAAAGCAAGACCTGGGTTCCACCTGCAGAGTGGGACGGATTTCACAAAGAGGACAAATACAGGTATCAAACTGTATGAATCATCTTATTTGCCAGGAGCAATGGTGTTCAGATTGCCCATCTTAACTATGCCAGAGCTGTAGTACTTGTCACGGTAAAAGCAGCCAGCACCAACTCTTTATCTCCACTCTGCTCATGATACCAGCTTAGCCTGATGTTATAGTTTTGCCAGCATTTTTTTTTTTTTTCACCCTGAGTGCTTTTGCCCTTGTGTCACCTTTGTGTTGTGCTGGTATAATCCTTGGTGTGAAGGCTGGTTCTGAAAAGCACTGAGGAATTGGTTTCTGTTAAAAAAAAAAACAACTTTCCTCTTCTGCTGTCTTCCCTGCCCTGGATCTGTTTCCCAGTCTATTCTATTATGCAGCCAGAAAAATGGTTGTTCCAGCACAAGTCAAGGGTGACATAGAACAGGTATGAGTAATAGGGGGAGAAGCGGATTAAAATGGCAATGCTACCATTAAAAGTGCTCTTATAATACCAAACTTAACCTGTAAAAAGACTTGCTTTGCTTGAGCAGACTATACTCAAGAGAAGCTGTTTCTAGCAGCTTTATTATTTCCTACATACTGCCTGTGGATGTTTATTTGTATTGCGAATTCTTTGTAGTTTGGATTATCTTTTATATTGATACAGTGCCTTGCACGTTGGGCTCCATGCCTAGAGCCTCTATTCGAAGTGTTTGGTTTCTTTCTTTCTTTTTTTTTTTTTTTTAAAGCAGTGGCTCACTAAATGTGTGTGGATATGAGTGTAACTTTGTATGGTGCACTGCAAAAACCTGTACAAAGGAATAGTGTATACCGTGCAAAAAGTTAAGATTTTACAGACCTCTCCTGCACTGGAGTATCAAGAGAATGCTCCTATCCGAGTGACTGCATGCTGGGATTGTGAATATTTCTGAGATATAGCTTACTAAGAAGAACTATTTTTATTCCTTTTATTCTTTGTTTTCCAACAAAACTCTTGCTGGAGTCTGAAACACAAAGATTGCTTTGTTGATTTGGAAATAATTTGCATTGTTTCATCAGTCCTGACATGGCTTAAAACAAAGTCACAAAAACCTAACTCAATGCTTCTCTCTATGCTTTCAGAGTACGGGTATGGTTCATGTTGGTACCATACCCTTTCTCTCATGTAAGTTATTTGAGGTGACAAGTATGGATAGATTTTATTTTTTTTTTTGGTTGTATTTTGCCCAATCTGTTGAAAAGTAAAGTGTCTGGGAATTGTTACCAGTAGTTGAGGCTGGTGTCATTGTTATATACCTGAGTGGAGTTCAGGCTGACTGGGAAGGAGAAACTTACTGGTTTGGAAGTGGTGGTAGTGGTGGAAGAGAAGATTTTTTTTTTTTTTTTTGGGGGGGGTGGTGAGGAGAAAGTGTGTTTCTGTTTACTTACATTTTGAAATACAGTATTTGCCAAGTGTATCTGATTTTTTTTTTTTCCTCAGTGAGACTTTTACAATCAATATTTTAAATATCTTTTTGGTAAAACATTTTTTGTACTGCTTCTAATGAAAAGGTATTGGCTGAAGCATCAAGAGTATCAGGGTTATTTGTTTAGCATCTGGCATTATAAATAGATGGATATAGGCAGCATGGAGATGTCTGTAGTTCAGAGAAGTGGTAGCTATACTGTTGCCTTCTGTGCAGGTGAAAATTGCTTATGATTCAGGTATATTGCAAGCAATTTGCATTTATAACAAAATCCTTTTCTTTGGATGTGCAGGTTGAAATATCTGATTAAATACATTCCTCAATCGCTTTTGTAGTTGGAGCTCTCTGGCTTGTCTTTTCAGTACTGAAATAAAAGATTAACTTTTGAAACTTGAACCGAACAGAATGGGTCTGACAACCTTAATGAAATTATTGCAATGCACTTTGGAAGTGCTCTGTCCACCTTTGTCTCTTATGATTGAGATGTGTAGGAGACATTATGCAGAAAACCAGGCAGCTAATGGAGTAAGCTCAGCGTTCACAATCAGCTTTGAAATGAAACCTTTCACAAAACTACTGTGAGCTGTTATCCTCAAACTCTGTTGCAGGTATTAATTCCTCTGGTCACTTAGATTATTACTATTGTGCCACCAACATAATTTCTGTACTGTTAGGTTGTTAGAGGAGTCTCCTCGAGTTTGTTTTGACACAAAGAAGTGAAGGAACTGTAAGGCAAGGCTGTAAGTAACTATGCATAGCTCTTGTGTTCAGGAAATGCATTCATTTTTACTTCTAACCGTGGATGTGACTATGACATCTTGGAGAATGGAGAAGGTTGGGAAGAGGGAGCAGAAAGCATAGGAACTGCTAAGGCCTATTGTGCCTCCCTTCAGCAAACCCTTTAATGAGTGTTTGAAATCTTACGGGGTGAAAAATATCTCATCTGAACTTCAGATCATCTTGAAACTGCTTCTGATAAACTGAAATTGTCCACTTGATCAATTAGGGAAGGTTACCTGAAAGTTGGAGAAAAAAGTCTGTGAACATGGCATAGACCAGTTCTGGTTTGATCTGGAGTTTTTCCAGTCTGTTGAAATGAGGCTACTACTGTATTTTAAAACTGAACAGCATAGATAATCCATTTGAACTACATTTTAAACTATGGAATGGAAAATTGTCTCTGGAGCTGTGGAAACTGTGCAGTTTGGTGTTCTTGCTTTTATCCTGTGGAGACTTTACACGTATCCTTGTGAAGTGTGATTGCATGCCATCAGTTGCTTTCATCCCAGGTGCTGGAGCGTCAAACAAAACTTCACTGAACCTAGACAGCCATTTGTGAAGAAGGGAGCTGCTTTTACAGATGGTGAGATTACATGACCTCGGCTGACTTTTGAGACAACATCAGTGGGAAGAGGTCCCATCTTCCATTCCAGTCAGTGGGAAATCATCACATTTTTTTGGATACAGTCATCTGGATGAAACTGTGGCAATATAATGTATGTGGAAGCCAGTGAGTATGGGTGAAAGCAAATTCCTGGTTTGAGTGTGAACAATAAAATTGTCCAGAAGTGAAGTAGAAGAGAGTGGAGACAAACCACTGTGCTTAGAAACCTGCTCAAGCGATAAGGGCTGTGCTGTAGTGCTAAGGTGGAACCTAAGTTTGGAAAGTGGTGTGTGCCCTAGTAGTTTTTCACACAGTAACTGGGATATTGAACTAGCACCCAATATCTGGTTTTGTTCACAGATGTGCTGTGCTAGCTGATGGAAAAGGTGTCCCTTTTCCTGTGGTGACAGAGTGCTTCCTACAAAGAGTAAACTGAACACACTTGACCTTTTCTGCAAAGCACTGAGACCTGTATGTGAAAAATGCTACCTCTGACTTTATTGATAACTTAAATGCATAGTTTATATATAAAAGCCTGATCTTTCTTTCTATTGGAAACAGTCCAGTAGTTTTATTCTCTTTTAGTGCTGTTGCATGCTGAGCAGACTATTAGACATTTATCTGTTTTCTGTATGCTGGTGTTTTACAGGAACATTAGCATTAAGCTGAGTACTCTACTGCTTGCCAGGCTTCTGTGCTGGAAGTAGTATTGTCTCCTGTGTTGTTCTGATGTGGCACATCCGTTGTCTAATGCACTTTGTTGATGGGATACATTTTTTTGAGCTATTTGTATTTGGCATTCTTTCAGGATCAGAAAGAAAAGGGAAAAAAAGTGCAGTGGACTTGACCAGATGTAGCTAGTTCATCCTGACATGCTCTCTGGGTGACCTGATCTGCTTTAAGCAACAGAGATGTCTTGTTGTCCTTGATGATCTGTGAATGCTTGAAAACATGGTAAAAGCTGTTTTAATGTAGTAGTGGAAAATACTGAGAGAAGATGAAAATCCTTGCAATGTACATGCCTGTGATTAATTCTCTGCACTGATATGTTTTGTTCTGTTCTTCTGCGAAGTTATCATTCATTGTTTTAAGCTGATTTTGGAAAAAGCTCTACTGGTAAAACCTCACAGATTGCATAATTCTGTTTCATACACTGTTCTTTTGCCTCCCAAAAGTGCAAAATAATGAAGACTTACAAAAATTCTATTAGGAAAGGAACTAAGATCTGGCTAACTATCTCTGGAGGAGAAATAAACCTTAACAGCTGTGTAGTGTCACTAATATATTTTGCCAATAATTTTAGCTTCTACTCTGCATTTTGTATTATGCAAACTCTTGCATGTTGATCGTTTGGAAATTGAACAAAAGACTGATGTTTTTTTAAAGTTGGATTTTTATAACAAGGTCCAGTTTAGCATACGTCTCTTTCAACAGTTTTTAATCAATCCAGTCAATGTTTTTAGGTGTTGGGAGAGTTTTGTTTTCATGTAAGCTTTTAAGATTAGGTTGTCATATGAATACTGTCTCACGAAGCATAGCTTTGCCCTTGGAGCAACCTTTTCCTTTGGTCTCCATAGGCCTTTGACTATTCTGAGTCACCTTGACTGAACGTTTCCTTGTCCTAATGCTTCTATGCAGCTATGAATGTTCCTGTTCCATGCTGTTCATTGAGTCTTGACCCCCGGGGCTTTCACAGGAACCCTTTGGAAGTCCAGCACTCCTGTAGCCCTTAGAAGGGTACCTGCACAGTAAGTGGAAAAGAGTCCTTCTGGAACTGCCATTAGTACTGAGTCAAAGCAAAGCTGCTCCAGTCCTGTGTTCATGCTGTGTGGCCAGTCTCTGTCAGACTGGATCACCCTCCAAGGGGTGCAGTCACCTCAAAAGGGAAAGATGCTGTGGAAAGTTATTGACCATGAGGTAGTGTAAACAGTATGCAAGATGGCTTTAGTGATACCCAAAAGCTTAGTCAAATTTAAAACAGAATCAAATGGTGTTTTATAGTATACTGATTTCCATGTGTTCATCCCTGGACAATGCAACCTTGCCAAGTGATTTTGAATACAGGATGAGTCTGCAGGGTCATTTCCTCTATCTGTCCTAATGTTCAGACCTCTACCTGACATCTGTTCACCATCCCTCTGTGATTCCTTCCTTGAATAGGGCATAACTTGCAATTACTAGGAAACATCTGTCTTTTCTACCTCACCTCCATTTCTGAAACTGTATTTCACTGCTGCAGTTACTCTGGTCAAGTACAAACTAACTATTTATCTTCTTTTGAGTTGAGATCTTTGGGATGCAGGATAAAACAAAACAAACAAAAAAACAACCAAGAAACCCCCTCCAAAACAGGAGAAATTTGAAGTCTATTTGTGTTCTTACTGCTCTCTTTAGCTGTTCTAGCTGAGAGGCCCGAGTCTCTAAACAACAGTATAATATAACTTCGTAGGCTGCCTGACACTACTACTCGAAGCATGTTTTGTAGTGATTAACTAGCCCTTTCATCATGCTGAAGAATATTGATTTAAACAACAAAAAAACTCAAAACCTAAAGGCCTTTGAATCTCATTTCATATCCCTGAGTTATTTGGAACCTCCAGCTGCAGCTGTACAAATGACCAGCTCTGGACTGGAAAGATTTAGGATGTGACAGTGTAGTAGCTTCCCGGAGCACTCCAAAAAGCACTTTCTTGACAGCAGCTGGTACGCCAAGATTGAACTATGGAGCAGCAGCTTTTTCGGTGATACTGCCAGCACTCTTCCTTGGGTAGAGGGAGTGTTCTGAGACTTCAGTTTAAAAACACTTAGCACAGATTTCCTTTAAAATATTTTTCTTCACTCTAAAGCTCTGTCATCACCTGTTGATGTGCAGCCACTGCCTGTGTGGCACTTCCCAAAGTTCATGGTTGTGTTGTGTGGGTCATTGCAAAAGGTGCTGGCACAGCTGGTTCCAGCTTTCTTTTGGAAGGTCTTCCTAGGGAGGGTGTGCTTGCTGGTGTTTGTGGTGTTCAGCAGCGTGTCCGCTGTGCTGCATGGTAGCTTAGAAATAAAGGAGGGAAGGGAAAGAAGAGTGTCAGTTCTAGTTCAGCTGCCTTTGAAATTTATGCCTGCCTAATGCAACACAGGCAAAACTGGAGCAGAAGGAATGCATTATTTTGCTGCCTGGGATACCGGCCTAAGACCTGGAGGGGGTGGGTATGTTGAGCAAGCACAAGGCAGTGGGAAACAATGGTAAAGGAAATTAGCTCACATCAGCATGAGAGAGTGAGTGGTGTGGGAACAGTTCAGCTTTTGTAAATTGCCCCATTAAAGCGTGAACAAAATACTATGTTGCAACTCTGTACTGGTGTTATCAGTGTTACTAATATTCTGAACCCAGCAAGATTACAGCTGGTGCAATAGAAGTTCCATAGAGTGACATTGACTTGGCAATGTTATTTTGCCACGGCAACTACAGTGACAATACCAAAGCTGAGTGTATGTTACAGGCAAGATGTGAGGGTAAGAGAATAATTCTTCCTTTTGTAATGATGAGTAATTTCTCACTTGCTCACATCTTTCTTAAGATGAGTATTGTGTTCTTAATTCTTTTTTTCCTCCCCTTCCTATGAAACTCCTTTCTATGATATTTTCATTTTATGAAAGTCAGCACTGTCTCCCTGTATTTTTTTACCACAGGTGGAAATTTATGGTCTAATTTGTCTGTATTTTTTTTTTTTTCTCCCGTGCAGAATAGCTTCAGGTGCAGGGGCATTGTTGGTGACTACTTGGTTACAAGACATCTTTGGAGCAAGAAGTTACCTGTGTAACAAGTTTTGTCACCATTTGTTTTAAGGACTTTTCTCTGGAATCTGAAGTCTAGCACAGCATTTCTCTTTAGCTTCTGTGGAGTGCACCACACTGTTACTATTTAATGACAATTTATATTACTGTTCTGTTATGTGATGGGTAAATACAAACTAAGTTCTTTCAGTCCTTGGTGGCAAACCACTTCTGTTGTAATTAATTGGCTATATGAGATTCTCATACGCAGTTAACTCATATGCATTAACTCAGCTGTTAATGAGGACAGATGATATACTGGAGCCAACTCAGTGACTCAGCTTGCTGCTGAAGAAAGAGGGTGGTCTCACTCACATCCCTTCTCATAGTTTGACATTAGTAACTTTAATCAGACAGGTAGATACAAGCAATAGTGCTCTTAAACAGGGTCTCTTCTGAGCCATCCTGCCCAGAGGTTCAAGTATGATACAGAGTTTGGGTAATGGTATCACAGAGAAGGAGGGAGAGTTTCAGACTGATCACAAATCTTGGCAGTGTTAGCTGAGTTTGTTGCACTTGTGGCCTGCCCTTTCTAAGGTGTTATTTGGAAGGTATTGGTTACCGATATGAGGATGCTCTTATGTGCATTCCATATGCTTCACCTTTAAAAGAGGTGTCTGGTAGTAAGTTGAAGAGCCTTATCAAAGCATTTAAAGGGTGTACTCAAAATAGCAATCTTCATCACCACAACGAGAAGAAATTAAACTAATTAATCCTGTTTTGTGGATGAGTCCACAAAGCCACTTCATTTTTAGTCTTATAAAATGCAAACTTTCAATGTCATCAGACATTGTTGATCCCTTTTATTCAAAGTACTTAGTTGGCACTTGCACTCCTACCTGTTTTTAAACATTTAATCATGGGCAAAGCTCAGCCTATTACAAAGATGTTGGCCTGTAGAGGAATAATCAGGGAATGCTTATTATTTAATAATCTAATTTAATAATAGTTGTGTGGTTCAGCTGAAAATTCTAGATTGTTACTACTGTTTAACCCCTGTTTCTCACTTTGTGAAAGTCTGTTTAAAGTGACCCAAAGCTTAGCTCATTTTGCCTTGATAGAAAAGCTGAAATGCTGCAGAAAGTTTATTTGCATGATAAGCCAGGAGGAAAAAAAGAGAATCTGTTAAGTTCATTGAGTAAGGAGGAGATTAACCTGACCTTGATATGTCCCAATTCCTAAATCAAAACTTTGCCACAAGTCTTTCATAAATGTGATGATACATCATTATCTAATGGAAGTGAGTTTTCATTAACAAGAATGACTTCGTAGGTGACCGTTAGTTTGACTTGTAGGTGAAAGTTGCCATGTGATGTTTGCCACAGGACTCACCATGTAGGCAGGGCTAGGCAGCTTTGTGAGCTGGCGTCACTGAGCTGCAATCAAACTTAGAGGAGCGACGTGCAAGTCACGCACTGAGGGACCAATGGGAAGAGCTTCTGTCCCAGGCTGGCTACAGGAACCACTCACCACAGTGGAGGAGCAGCAGGGGAGACTAGTTGGCTGCAGGATAGCTGACATACAAATGCTAAAGCAAAGGGGTTTTGGTAAAGGCAGGGGAACACTGATAACAAGCAGGGAAAAAAGCTCTTAGAATTTTATGTTTTTGCCTTTCTCTGAAACCTTGGGAATATGGAGAGAGAAAACTGGGGAAGATACACTGGTGTCTTTTCGGGGGCCTGCCCCTGTCTTCCTCATACTTGAGTTAAACTGGTGAGTGGGTTCACACTTGTAAAGAAGCATCCTTCCAGGCTATGACTGCAGGAAGCGCTTGGACTGGACGTGTCTTTCTATGTGATGTGGGACGTTAGTCCCTAGGATCGCTTTCGTGTTCATCACTACAACACCCCAAGTGTTGCACTGAAGATAGATACTAAATATACTGGCAATGCCAGATCTTTTCCTGCCTTACCATAGCACAGTGTAATTTTTATGGCTTCTGCTTTCATTTTGTAGTGTCCCTGTTGGCTTGTGATAGCAAAGTGATAACGTGCTGAGGTGCAGTGTGTGAACTTCTTGACTACAGATCTAGTACATGATTGTCTATGAGTATGCAGTACTGGACATGATGGTCCTCTGTCCTTCCTACATAATTTCACTATTAGCTTAAAGGGATCTGTGATGAGCCTGCTACTCCTGACCGTCTTCCCTGCCTGCGGCATCCCAGTTCGTGTGTGCTTCCTTTGCATGAGCCTGTTCAATTTTTTTTTTTTTTTTTCTCAAAAGACTAAGTTTTCAGCTGGGTCTGTGAGCTGCTGTTACTTACGCTGCAGCTGCCTGAGGACCAGACCTGTCAGCAGTGGCGCTGTAGGACTGCACACTGGGCTTTCCCTGTTCAGCCATCGCTGGTGACTGGGTCAGAGTATGTGGACCAGGAGAATGATTCTGGCTGGGATTTGGGCACAATATGGGGCTGTACTCCTGAAATAGTTCCCATAGAAAGGGGCTTTCCTGTGCCTCTTTCTAGTGTTCAGCCTTGCTGTGATGTCTGCAGTATAAGTACTTTTAGCAATTTATAGTCATGTTTGGAAAGTTATACTATTTGATCTGTGTTTTATGCAGCGTCAGAATGGGAAATCCATTAATCTCACAGAAAATCTGAAGTGTGATTGAGATGAAGCATGTTTTCACTACTGCTGCTTACAGGCTACTTCATTCATGTAGGTGAACAACAGATTTGATGCTAATTTAAAAAGCAAAACGGTAAATAAAGAAGTACTCTTTGATTCATTAAGGGTGACCACACTAAGTATTAGGTATCATGTTGAATACTGCCAATAGGAATATTGCAAGTAAACATTCTGATAGAATTTCTAAATATTTTTCACATTTTTGTTTATTTTGAAAATGTGCTATTCTCCCCGCAGTGTTTACTCTAAAATGTATGTGCAGAGATTGTTGATGCATTCTAAGGAGTTAGAATTTGTGTTTTAAAATGGATTGGCTCCAAAAACAAAGTCTGAAATTTAATAAAGGTAATAATACATCTCTGAAAACTTGGAGGTTTCTGAAAGTGCCTCTGTTGCATAGAGTTGCCTTGCCTGCTTTCTGTCATTCACTTGGGCAGAGCTGTCATCTAATAGGAAGAGCATTTACAATAAATATTATCAAAAAAGAAGAGGTCACCTAACATTTAGCCACATGTAGCCAAGTTGCCTATGAGAGATGAATCTTTCAAAGAATGAGCTGGGTGCTTAAGAGAAGGCCTAAGGGCTGGGGTAGGTGATGAAAATGTCTCTCAAGGAAACCTGTAAAAACAGGGAACACATGTCTGAAATTTGAAACTCTGTTGCAGAATATAGGTAATCCATCTAATGTAGGAGGCAGTTTGTATTTGTTTGCTATGTGGCATAAAGGAGTAAGGTCATTAAAGTAACTGCAGTTATGTAAGCACACAGTACTGAGAAATAGGAAGGGCAGAGCTAATATTTCCCAACGAAAGCCTAAGATAACATCTGTGAAACATCTTTAATTACCTCTTGAACTTCAAGAGCAGAATTAACAACAGTATACCAAGTGATTCTGAAACTTGTAGGTTTCATAATGGTGCCTGAACATGTAAGCCAGTATTACTGTCACTTCTTAAGCTATCATTTGTGAAATCAGACCTGCACGGGTCAATGCTTTCTTGTAGGCTGCCCCTATATTCCAGCTGGCTCTGTGGGGTGGAGGGTTCCCTCATCATTACCTGCTTGCTGGGCCAGGGGGTGATGCTCTGGAATCTTTACCTTTGGCATCTGCTTTGGGTGGAAATTATCCAATTGTACTTTGTACTGTATTGTCATATTCTCCAGTCTTTTGCTAAAGGGTCCCCTTAAAAGTATCTTATCTGTCTTCTGAATAATTAGCTTTGTTTTCAAAAGAAAATTATTAATTGTAAGTGTTTTAAATTCCCACTCAGTTTCAGAATTTGCTTATTGGAGTGTCAGAGCTTGCACTAGATTTTTTCGTTTTGCTTGGTTTTCTGTCAAGTTCCTTTGTTTATTTGCTTTGTTCATTAGTCATCAACATAAAACACTTTTTGTAAAATTACGATTTAAAAGAAAATATTTAAATTCTTTTTAATACTTAAAATCTGTGTAGGGGGAATAAATGAGCATCAAAAATGGCAAGTATCTTTCATGTGGGTTAAGTGAAGGAATGTGAGACACTTCTTGTTCTCATTTAAAAATAAGGAATGTTTGAGGCATACCAGTAATTCTCATTACAAGGATCACTAATACTTGTGTGCTAACCAAACTGAGCACTTCCAACAATTTACTACCTACTACTTGTCATCATGAGGCGCACTTATATGGTTCACTGTAGTACTTGTGGCATTTTTGGCTGGTGCAAATGATCTTGCCTACTCTTGCCTCCCCAGGAAAGGTAATGGTGCAACTTGAAATTGGTTCTGCCAAGCTGTATACCTTCACTCAGCTGCAGTTAGTAGGATTTTTTGACTGTCTGCTGAGCTGCAGGGACCCAGAGGCCAGCAAATGACTGTGCTCTTTGAACACACTGCCTTCCCTCCTTTGCCTCACACCCCCTATTTTTTTAATGGCGAAGACACATTTGCTTAAAGATGTCTTTAGAAATTATATTAGTATAGCCGGCTTAGACCTAGACACACAGTTTTACTTCCCTTGACATTTTAAAATGAAAAGGGAAAAAAAAAAAAAGTGCTTATTTCTTTCTAAGAGCTGAATACCTTGCATATGCTTTGGAGATGATTTCAGTGCTTGCTGTCCAAATACAAGGACTGCCTCTGTGTTTTTTGGAACTTTTCAAGCTGGGCGAAGTGAACTTACATGACTGCATTTTTTAAAGTATATAATTTAAAATAACCTGATTTTGAAAATTAGTCTGCGAGTGTGACTTCCCTAATTTCTCTGTTTTAAAAAGATAATTCCCTGCTGTTAGTGCATTTTAGTTGCATTATGTAATTTTTTTTTTTGAGCAGCAAATAGAACACTGGAAATAAGTGCTGATGTGCTGATTCTGTAAGTATGTAAAATAAGTGTATATTTTTCTGACTGAACTATGATTATACAAATGCTTGAAGTGTGGATGAGTTTCCAGTATGAAGAACTAGAGCTGCATATTTAGTAAATGGCCTCTGCCCCCAGGTCTTTGTCCTGTCAGGCCAAATATTTCCAGCCTTACATTTAGAGGATAAGTTCCACAGACTTCAAAAGTGCCAAAGATTATGGAAGATTGTATTACGATCAAAGCATTATCAGGTTACTTCTTAACAACACAGTTGTACCATTTAAAAAAACAAAAGGCAGTCTTTTCTTTTTTTTTTTTTCCCTGAAAAACAAGCTAGTTGTTTATTTTGTGCCTGGATGTATGGGATTTTTTTACTCTTCTGTTAACAAAAAGAAAGCTGCTGTCATAGCTCTTGTAAAATGTTTTAGAGGGAGATGATCTGCAAGTGCTGGGGTCAGGAGAGGTGGGACAAATGCTTCTCCATCAGTATGAAAAGGGCTGGGAAACCTGAGGATTTACTCTTTTTATCTGCTGCCTTTCTACTATGAGCAGAAGCAATCTACTGGAAAAAGTCTGGTTCCAGGTAAAGAGCTTGCTTTTGGTCCCAGTGCCTAGCAGGCATAAGAGTTGCTGTCTAAACATTGACAGCACATTTGCCTGACTCCTAATACAAAATTAAAGTGATGTTGACAAGTCAAGTGGATAAATGTAAAGAGTTGTCTATTTGTGAGGCTGTTGGGATGAAAGGTTTTCACTTTAAGAGGGAGGAAAAGTCAGTGAATGCCCTGCAAGCCCATAAATAACAATTAATTTTGAGCCAGCATCCACACAGGATTTTCTGGATTTTTGGTAGCATGTTTTGAAGCAGTAGTTTACTTGTTTATCTTAAGTTTTGGTCAGCACGTTGAGCTAGCCAGTCTGAGTTCCAGTAACATCTTCATCAGCATGAGAGCAGGACAGCTAACTGGCAGTGAAATCAGATGAGAAGATGATAGTGGAGAGATCTGAGGAGAGAGATGTATTGCCATCATGAGGGCAGGCTGGGCTCTCCAAACCTGCAGCTGGCTTAGCCTGGAGGAGCTGCAGAAGGGCAGCCAGAGGAAGGGAGCTGATTATCAAGGTGTGCTTCAGTCAGACCTAATAAAGGTGAATACAGCGTGAAGATTGCACAGGGGTATGGAGAGAAACCATATGGATGACATGAAAGACTGAGTGGAAATAGAAGAGATGCCATTCAAATGTATTGAGATTTTTAGTAGGTATTTTCTAAAGGGATTGAGGCAAGGGTAGGGCTGATAAATACTTGATTTTTGAAGCAAAAAATCGCTATTCATATAAGCATACTTCTTTGGAAAGTTTTACTTATGTAGGTGGTGCTGCATGCAAACTGGATGTGCTGGATAATTTTTGTGAGTTAATGTACCACCAGTGGTACTATGACACTTCATGATCCTGGTGTGGAAATAGCTTATTTGCATACCAACTATAGTGTAGCTAATTAATGTATTTAAAAGGAGTATGTAGACATAGTGGCACCCTTCCTCCTTCCCTCCTACCTTAGAAGTACTTCTTAGTTAGAAAATTAAGTTTCAGTAGTAAATGTTGCAAAGGTGAACTCCTTCACATATCAGTGACTTGGACTTAAAGTGGAGATGGTAATAAAAATTAATTTAAGCAGCTTCTCCTTATTTTCCTGCCCCCAGCTGTGATGGTTAAGTACAGTGTGGTTGCTTGAGATAATGTGTGATGGCATGGAAGCACCTTGTTTTGTATGTAGAGATTATAAAGTCATATTATGGTGTGTAACAGCTCAGCTATAAATAAGGCCCAAGAATAGTGCAATGTGGTCAGCTAAAGTTCCCTGATCTGTATTTCACATGTGGTACTCTGTTAGCCCGCTCTATTTTTTTCCATTCTGTTTCTTGAGAATCTCTTCCAAAACACTTTACTGACCCTTATTTTATTTATTGCAAAATTCCATATTTCTGTTTTAATTTGTTTTCCTGCAGGCAGTATCATAAAATCTTAATCAAGTGAAAATGGCCTTTAGCAATCTGACATCAAAGGCTGTACTACTGTACGATGAATGGATGAAAGATGCCGGTGAGTCATTTAAATGTAAAACTTATTACCTTTCAATGACTTTGAATAACAATGTGTAGCTATTCTCGGTGTACTGTTTATCAAGTTCAAGTAGCTTTGTCTTCCTGTAAAAGTTTCTAAGACCTGCCAGGTTACCTACTGATATTTTTAACTATAAAGAACAGACTAGTTTCTGTATTTAAAAAAAACAAAACAAAACAAAACCAAACAAACAAACAAACAAAAACAAACAAACAAAAAATGAAAAAAAACAAACAAACAAAACAAAACAACACAAACAGTAAATCTCAGCCAGTTTCTGTTTCACTCAGACTAAAAGTGTGGACAGTAGTTCTTGTGTAAGGGTTCTCTAGTTGCCTGAATATGTAATTGCTGAATGTAAAACTTTAACTCTTTCTCCTTACTGAACAATGGTATCATTAGTTAATTGAGCTAAGTGCATGGTGGTATTGATTTTGCCTTTGCTAAGTGAAAGAAATGAAAACCCTGTTAAGTTATGGTACATCGAAATTAATCCTCAGAGCGATTAACTCTGTCACAGTTTTGTTTTGAAAAGAATGTCAGTCTTTTGTTGCAGTTGGTATGAAGATACTAAACACAGTTTGCTTTAACATTGTTTTTGTGCTTACCAAAAAATGACAGATCTCAGGTCTGGGGTTAAGACTCATCGGTCACAGTAGTGTTTCCTGAGTGTTCCCCACTGTGCTAGGCACCTAGTGACAGGGATTAACTGATTCCTGAGGAAAACATTAGAAAAAGTTAGTTTGATAAAATTACTAATTTATCTTTTCCAATATAGCTAAGAACCGTTTCTTTTATTTTGTAGAACCACAGCATGCAAATGAAAAGGGAGTTTCAGTATGACTTGTGGGATAAATAGGATTGGGATGAAACATTTCTGTTGTCCTGTTTGTGACTTCAGAATTTGAACTCCTTGTCTCCCTGCCAAATTGTGTTTGCCATCTTGTAGCGTACGGTTAGTGGCAGGGCATGGTTTCATCGGGATCAAGCTGGGAAGATCAGTGGGAGAGTTTCAGTAGCACGAATGCAAGGGGTTGATGCAGAAAAAAAAGTCAGCTATGAAGAGATGGTGATTCTCTTCTGGTGCAACACATACAGATGCCTAGTGCTGCCATTCACAATCCTTGCTGGTTTGTGGATGGGAGCACTAGGCACATTACAACCTGTGACGTCATTATAATGTGCTTTCCTCAGTCTGTTTGAGAGTTTCCAGTTGCTGTAAACAACATAGAGTCTCATGGGTGAGAGGTTGCTTGAATGCTGTGGGCTAAAAATCACTGACTTGACACTTGGCCATGAATTAAAGACTTAAGAAAAAAATGCAGTGGTATAATTTTGCTCCCAAAATACAGCAGCAGACTCTGAAAGCAGTAGTTTCCTGAGTCACTAGTGAAGTTTGGGGTCATTCAGAAATAAATCAAAAGTCAGCTTATATTTTTTTTTTTTTTTAAATATTATGTTCGTGTCATTTCTGCTTGTGGATAGATGTTTTTGGTGAGCTCTGGGACTTTATGAACCATAGAAGGGTGCAGTGGAATCCTGGTGAAGCTCAGCTTGCCAGCATCAGCTGTGGGGAGAGGCACAGGACAAGGACTCTCTGAGATACTTCTGTCTGGGATAACTGAAGAGGAACTCGCAACACTTTCAATATTTGGAATTTTTTAATATGAAATTGTGTCCTTTATGGTGCTGTGAAAGTGTTGATGTGTCTACACTGGGTAGGCACAAGGTTCAAGTTCTAAGCTATGAATACCAACTGATGGGACAGAAAGCCTTCTGTCTTTAAAATCCCTGTATTTACTATGTCAAAAGTCATACTGCTTATAAAGCTCAAGGATCTTGAAAAGTGGAGCTACTTGCTGTCCCTGACTCAAACTTGTGAAGATAGGTTTCTGCCTTTCCAGAAGAATGAAGTCTCAGGTGGAAATGCAGCCTTAGTGATCTGCTTGTGCATTGTCCTCCTGTGATGCCCTTTGAGCCTCGTTCATGTGTGAAAATGCAGACTTTTCATGCAGGACAGCTCTAGATAGATAGCTGCATTACTCATGAGTCTGTATCTGCTCTTCATTACATGTGAAGAATTGATGTGGAAGAAGCGTCACATCCTACAGGTACTTGTAGGTTAACAATCCTACTTATTATCCAGTCGATATGGATTTGAGGTGAATGGACTCTGAAACATGGTCAATGACAGCAAAACTTAAACCATTAGGAACTAAATTCCTCTCTGTAGCTATTGTAGGGTTTAAGTATTGGCAAGATGTGATTTTTTTTTTTTTTTTTTAATTCCCCCCCTCTAGATCCAAGACTGGAAGGCTGGCCTCTCATGTCGTCACCTTTTCCAACAACCTTTATCATTGGAACCTACATTTATTTTGCCACTTCCTTGGGACCCAAACTCATGGAAAATAAAAAACCTTTTGAACTCAGGCAGATAATGGTATTATACAATTTTAGTATGGTAGCCCTCTCCTTATATATGACTTATGAAGTAAGTACTACTTTTATTTGTGATGTGTTTATATTTCTGTGTCTAACTACTAACTTTTAATAAATTTATTAATATAATTCCCATTCTGCAATTATATTCCTCCAAGTAGTATGCTAAACTAACTGAATTGATACTTGAAATAAAGGGAATAAGTCATTCTTAGAAAGACTGCAGATTATTTTGTGTCATTATGGAGAACTTAAATACTTCATGAGGATTTGTAATTTTTAATTTCCCTAGGCTGTAGCAGGTAAAGCAAACTATTTTTTTCAATCTGTTTTAATTGTTTTTACCCTACTAGATTATAGTCAACACTGATGCTTCAAACACTGTATAGAGTATATTTACTATGGAATAGTCTTCAGTTAGATCTACCTTTTTAAATGACAGAAGTTAACAAAATTTGATTTGGGGATCTGCATTGTTTAAATATTAAAAAAACAACCAACAACATCAAAACAACACCCAAGTGCAAAAACCAAACCATGAAAATCTTTAGCATTGATTCCCACCACCCCAACCACAGAACAGCAAACCTCAGAAGGAACGTGGAGCTGTTGCTTTGGTTCATAGCTTAAGCAAATGTTAGACTTAAGACTGGAAAGCCTGGCAAGTTTTATAGCATTATGGTTTGGATGACCTAAAAATCCTTAACCATGAATGGTGTAGACTATGTAGAAGCTTTCATTTAGAACCCTAAACTTTAACATAGCTAATGTCTGAGGGTTTTTATTTTGGTTTTGTTGGTTGGTTTGTTGTTGGTTTGGGGCTTTTTTTGGGGGGGGGTGTGGTTTTTTTGGGTTTTGTTTGTTTTTCTGGGTGTTGGTGTTTTTAATGGTTGGTTTGGTGTGGAGTTTTTATTTTTTTTCTAAAGTGTAGCTATATAACAGTAGTATTGTGTGTATGATAGGCTTATACATTTGCTTGGTGGAGCATCACTATGCTAGTACTGACTTTTTTGTTAAGTCTGCTTAAGAGGCTATTTCAGATTTGGCAAACTGGTAATGAAAAGTTGAGCCGTACTGATAGCTTGATTTGCATAAATTTTATTATGACTTACAGTGAACTGCTTAACATTTCTTTTCACAGCACTCTGTAGGTAGTGCAGCAGCAGCTACTTTGTCATGACTGTTGTGTGGAAAGCAGTGGGCAAGATGTACATGCTTGCTATCTAGACTTTGTTTTGAAAATTTGTCAAACATCCTGTTGTGATTTGATGCCAGGTTTGTTTTTCAGTTGTAACCCTTAGGAACAAAAAAAAAAAAAAAAAAAAAAAAATTCTGTTAGTGTCTGACATTTAGTTGATCTGTTGTCAAGACTTCCATGTTATAGTTTCATGAAAGAATGCATGGATGTAGTGTAACAGATTAAATTTCTGCTATTGTCTTATGCTCAGCAAAAGGCTGATTCTTTCCCTCTTTGGAACCAAGCCATTTGGTGAGTGCTGTCTTGGTGATATTTCAAATTTTATTTTATTTAAGAAACTGATTGTTTTAGGAAGTTAAACAGACTAAAATCCTCCATCTGTTAAGAGAGCTAAATCTCCTATTGTGAATAAGTGGATGATGATGACGATGATCAATGGATGAGAAGCACTTTATAAACAGATATAAGATACAGTAGTCCTAGTTGCTGGCAGTGGAATGAACCAAGTGTGATGTTAACAATGTTGCTCTTGTCCTAACTTTATTATATTCCTAGAGAAAAGATTAAATTGTATTTGTTACATACAATCCTTTGGTCATACATGTTTTATGGACTGTAAAACTCTAGTTTCTTGTTACTTCTATCAGTGAAAGACTAATTGATCATGTAATACAGCTCAGCAAAATTTTAGAAACTGTGATATTAAAAATATAGTGCATATTGATTCATTCTTTGTCTTTAACAAACTGTTTTTCTGTTATGCTGTATTAAGATGCTGTGCTGTTTTCTCCTCAGTATTAAGATGGTTGGCTGTGATAGCAATTTTAAAAAAAGTTTGTTTCGTTTATGTGGTCCAATTTACACATTAAATTGCCTTTTTAACATAGGAGAAATAGCTGCAAAAAAACCTTTCAAAACCTTTTTGGTTACTAATGCTGAAATAATGGGTAGGAAGAAAGTTTTTGTCTAAAAGTGTGGAATTAGAAATTAATTTGTCTGCTACAGCAACAACAGATTTTACGGTTCTTAGCCCACACAGAAGTAGATGATTGACAAGGTTGCTGATTCAATAAGTTTTTAATATTGTTTTCTCCTCCTGCTTACTGATTGCAAAAGCAATCTGAAATTAACAAATTTTTCAAATGACATAAAGTAAATCTTGGCCTTTTCCATTTTGTTTCCTTCAGTTTCTTATGTCTGGTTGGGCCACAGAATACTCATTCCGGTGTGATATCGTTGACTACTCAAGGTCACCTACAGCTCTAAGAGTAAGTTGCCAAACACAAAGTTGAATTGTTATGCTACACTGGCTTTATTTTTAGAAATGCTTTTTGAACACCCAAATACACTGTTGTAGTGTGCAATGCACTAAACAGAAATGCCCTCTTGCATAATGTAGACCATGTGAGTTAACTGGAGGGGCTGATTGTTTCGGGAGAAAGAAAGAGCCAGCGTATTTGTTGGCTTTTTCTTCCTGGTTTTAGAATTCCTTCAGGATTAAAGTATTCTGTGTTTTTAAAGAAATACAAAACAAACTTTACTTTTAAATATTTTTGCTGACTTTTGATGCCGCTTTCTCATCCCAATACTTCCCTTTTTATAGCTGCTTATTTTTCCTGCAGCTGCTCAGTTTTATGGATTACTATGACTGACAATTTCTGGTTTTTACTCTTGCAGATGGTACGAGTTTGTTGGATTTTCTACTTTTCCAAGTTCATTGAATTATTAGACACTGTAAGTATTTGTAGCCTAATAAAAGAAGTAGTGATATTTCTTTTTTTCATTGAAAAAATGGTGCTATGAGAGCTGGGGGCATAAATGGCTTTTTTATCCCTCCAGTTTTCAATTACGGGAATACCATCAATGTGTTTACTCTTATTATCTATTCTCATCTGCTGTGCCATTGCACTGTCATTCCTTCATTACCAGGAAAAATGTTAATGAGGGAACACACCTTTAAACATTTAGGAAGCCCTCATAACTTGTCTGTTTAACAGCTGGCTATACAAACCTGTTGTGCTATAGCGATGGTTGTCTCAATACTGAAGATAAAAAATAGCGTTGATCATGCTTGATTTTTTTTCCATGTCATATTCAGATTTTATCTTCCACATTGTGCATTTGCCTCAGCAACTCTGAATACAACATAAGTTTCCATGCCTACCTGTTCTGCTTTGGCAGTCATGACTATAGATGAGTTTGGTATTGGGCTGGCACTCTGACCTGCTTCAAAGAGAGTCTGAGCAGCAATGCGCTGAAGCAGAATGCAGACCTTGATCACTGCCAGCAGCTATCTGCCTTCCCCTCTTCTCAAAACTGACACCTAGTAGGGTTGTTTAGCTATTTTCAAACCAGTTCCTGAGTGCTGGAATCAGCTGCAATGTCTTTGTACACTGCTGTGTGGGTCACAATAGTGGTGATTGAGGAGCTGACTCATGAGCAGTTTGGACGTTCTACATACACCCTTCGAGCAAAGTTATCCGTCTGACTTTCATCTGCAAATACTCATGATTCAACACTGCAAGATCTTACTGACTGAGCCAAGCAGAAGGGTAATGGAATGGCCAGGAATGCTAAAACTTGAAAAGCCTGACAAGTTTAGTTCTCTATTTGCTGTAGTATACCCACTGGTTAGACTGCTTCTCTTTAACTAGCCCTGGGCCTGAAATTTTTTTTTTTTTTTTAAAAAAAAAAAATTCTCTTTGAATCCACCCAATCAAGTACCTGCTTCTCAGCAGCTTTTTGGTTTTATTGCAGAAGTAGTTTTTTGGCTATATTTAAGTCACCCGTTTTCAAATGTTTTCCCTGGCAAACCAGACTTCTCTTATTCAATTCATTTGCTTGCTGTCTGATACTGCTTTTGCATGACCTGACTTCTCCTTACACACTTTTCTTTGTTCTGTTTTCCCATAACACTTCCCTTAATGTCTGTCCTTTAAAATGTGGCCCATCAATATTAATACATCCATATATCCTCTCCAGTTTTGCCTTTTTGCCATGGGTAGCGAAGTCAGTGTTCATAATAAAGTGCTAATTCTCTAACTTAGTATATTTCTGCTGTCTCTATCTATTGCCAGCCCTTTGGCTAATTTTCTTGAATGGTCTTGTATTAGTAGTTCAGTGTACTTAAAAACTGATGCTTCTAGTTACTTCTCAGTCCAAGCAAGTCCATCTTACACTGTCTGTGGCACACATAGGTGTTGGCTCAACTGTGGACATTTGCTTTCAAATTTTAAAAAAAAAAAAAAGGCAAAAAAAAATGTTCCGAAGTTTGTTTTTGAAAAGTAGTCTGCAAATCCAGAGCCTCAGTTTCCCTTCCTATTCCAAGACTGCAACTGTGAAGAAATTTTAAATGTACAGTAGTGAGCAACCAGTACTGATGCATCCAGTTTTCTGTAAGTGTGTTTAGCTTGATTATCTCCTGTAACACTGTGTTCATTAAAAATCTGTTTCAGATATTTTTTGTGCTACGTAAGAAAAGCAACCAAATTACATTCCTGCATGTCTTTCATCATTCCATCGTGCCATGGACCTGGTGGTTTGGAGTCAAATTTGCTGCAGGTAGTGGAAAGAGAGTTTAAGTTTTATGTGTCTTCTGGTAGTAAAAGTGAACTACGGTAGGCAAAGATGAAAAACATCATTGCAGACATCAATGCTTTAAATTTCATTTCACAAATTTCATGGAATGTCTGAGATCACCATAATTATTATAATGGGAGGGGAATAATTTTTCCTTTCTGTCAGCATTTTGTGCAGTGTTGATTTCTCATAGAGGGGGGGAAAAGGTGCGGAGGAGAGAGATGTCTAAAATCAAAGGGCATTGTTACTTGAAAAAGAGATGTGACTACAGAAGTGTTAAGGGAGGTGTATGAGGCAAATAATTCTGTTGAAACTACTTCAAAACCTTTTGTCCTGAAGTTTAAGAACTGAGTTGGAGAAGACTGTTCTCTTTTTTGTCTGTTTAAGAAATTATTCAGGCTTTGTTACAGTTATTTTTACTGGCTTCAAGTAACATAATTTGGATTTCTTTACGTCAAATACTTTGGCTTTCACAAAACTACATAAATGTTTTTTGGACCTAATTTATTACATAAACTCATCTGAATTTTAGTGAATTTGAAGTCTTCATCCACTTCTAGCTTACCTTCACTTTCTCCTCTCCTGCTTCGTGCATCTACGCGTGTATCTTCCTATGCTGTATTATTACCACTAATAAATACAGCTTGCCATGGGAATAGCCTGATAAGCACAGAGTGGAGAAATAGACTCATTTACTAGTCCATCTCTAGGAAGGTGTGGGTTTTTTTAGGAGTTTCTGCCGAGAAACAGGGGGGTTTGTATATATTTCTTCACTCATCCATGTTCACTGGCATGTTTTTCCTCCAGAAAATCAGTGACAAATTGATGAGGAGAACCCTTGCTTATTAAATCTGATCTGCTAGTGCCTGTTTTATGAATGTGAAAATAAGACGTGGAAGCAGTCCAGAAAATCTATAGATGGGGTCTTGTTTGAACAAGTCCAGTGTGCAGATTTTTCTAGTGTATAAAATGATATTCCTGTTGTATTTGTTAAGTTTTTATTATTAGTGGCTTGATCATGTCTTTCTCAAATGTTTTTGAGTAACTGGTATTTTAAGTTAAATGAAGAAATTGTGAATTGTTTTCTCAGCATACTGTTCAGTGTATTTATAGCTTTGGGGGGAAAAAAAAACAAAAACAAAAACACCAAAAAACACCACTAAAACCCAATAAGTATCAGTCCCTCTTCTTCAACCTTGAAAAGTTTCCATTTATAGGTGTTTCTGCTTTTTATCTGGACATCAAATCGCTGTACAAGGTACATGCTTCTGATTTTGCATCAGATTCAAATTTCCCATCCTATAATTTGACAAGCAGTTTCAGCAGAGTGTGCAGGAGCTGTTTTCTCCTCTGCTAAAAATAGTTCCTTCTATTCATGCAGAGCTGTGTTTATTTCTGCAACTCTGTTGCTTATCTTCGTACTAATCTTTCCAAATATTGTTCTGTTTGATAACTTGAATTTTTTTCCAAGAACTTCACTCCTGCTGGTAATTACTTTGTATTCAGTTCATCACTGTTTGTCCTTCTTAGTGGCATTGGTCAAATTTTCACCCTGTTTGTAGAAATAGAACAGGTTTGAAAGTCGATGCCAATTCTCTGATCTGATATAAACAGGGAAATGTAAAATTTTTCTTATGTATGGTGTTGCTTTTCGGACAATGCTTTTACACTGTTGATTAGGTTGGTTTTTTTTCTCCACTTTATTTTTTTGTCTGATTTTTCAGTGTGCAAGCCAAAAAAAAGCATGTATGTTTGAACTGCAAGAACACTAAAATATTTTTAAAAATAAAAATAGCTAAGTTTCAAAGAAAGCTTGCAATCACAGCTTAAAAAGTTACAATGTATCAAGCTGGAAGAATAGTGTGGGGCACTAAAATCAAAAAATGTTTTGATTTTAACTTATTGTAGAAGCATAGCATGCATCCTTTGGAATGGACCTTAAAGAGCACCTAGTTCTAAATCCTTTGCCGTGGGCAGAGACACCTTCCGCTAGATCAGGTTGCTCAAAGCCCCATCCAACCTGGTCTTGAACACCTCCAGTGAAGGCATAGCCACAGCTTCCCTGGGCAACCTCTTCCAGTGTGTCACCACCCTCATCATGGAAAACTTCCTCCTTACATCTAATCTTAATCTGCCCTTTTCCAATTAATACAAGCCTTTGTAAAAAGTCCTTTCTTCAGCTTTCTTGTAGGCCTCCTTCAGTTACTGGAAAGCCACAGTAAGGTCTCCCCAGAGCCTTCTCTTCTCCAGCCTGAACAACCCCAGCTGTCTCAGCCTGTCCTCATAGGTGTTTCAGCTCTCTGATCATCTTGGTGGCCTTCCTCTGAACCTATTTGAACAGGTCGATGTCCTTCTTGTGCTGGGGACTCCAAATCTGAATGTGGGACTCCAGCTAGGGTCTCATGAAGGTGGAGAAGAGAGGGAGAATCACCTCCCTTGGTCTGCTGGCCATGCTCTTGATGCAGCACAGGATGCAGCTTGGTCATCTGGGCTGTAAGAACACATTGCCAGCTCATGTCCAGTGTTTCATCCACCAGTATCCCCAAGTCTTTCTCCTCAGGTCTGCTCTCAATGCATACTCTGGCAAGCCTGTGTTTGTACTTTGGATTGCCCCAATACAAGTGCAAGACCTTGCGTTTGGCCTTGTTAGACTTCATGGAGTTTGCACTGGCCCATCTCTCAACCTGTCAAGGTCCCTCTGGATGGTATCCCTTCCTTCCAGCGTGTTGGCTACACCACACAGCTTGATGTCATCTGCAAAAATGCTGATGGTGCACTCAAACCCATTGTCTCTGTCCATGACAAAGATGTTAAACAGCACTGGTCCCAGTACCAGTCCTTGAAGAACACCACTCATTACTGGTCTCCACTCAGATATTTAGCTGTTGACCGCAATTCTTTCAGTGCAGCCGTCCAGCCCATTTTTTATCCACTAAGTGGTCCATCCATCTAATGCATATCATTCCGATTTAGAATCCAGGATTTAGAATCTTCCTTGTTGCTCTAAGGATTTAGAGTTCCACCATTTCATGGTCAGTGCAGCCAAGGCTACCCTTGAGCTTCATGCTGGCCACTAGCTCCTCCTTATTGGTGAGAACAAGGTACAGCATAGCACCTTTTCTCAGTTGCTATCACACTTGGAAAAGAAAGTTGTCACTAATGCATTCCAGGAACCTCCTGGATTGCTGGTGTTCTACTGTGCTGTCCATCCAACAGCTATCAGTGTGGTTTAAGTCCCCCATGAGTACCAGAGTTTGTGAAAATGAAGCTGCTCCTATCTGTCTCTAGAGGGCTTCATCTGCTTGGTCTACGTGGTCAGGTCATCTGTAGCAAACCCCCACTATGATTTCACCTTCCCCGTCTTCCCTTTAAGCCTGACCTGTAAGCTCTCAGTCAGCTCCTCCTCCATTCCCAGGCCAAACTCCATGGACTCCAGCTTACTATCAGTGCAGAGGGTGACATCTCCTCCTCTTCCCCCTTCCCTGTCTTTCTTAAAAAGTTTGTATCCTTTGATTCCCATGCTGCAATCATAAGAGCCATCCCACCACATCTCAGTGATGCCAACAATATCATAGCCTGGTAGGTGTACACACATCTGTGACTTCTTGTTTGTTCCCCATGCCCCAGGCAGTTGCACAGAGGCATTTAAGCTGGGCCCCCAAGGAAGCTGACTTACTGGCTGGAATTCCATTATCTTGTCCTTCAGGCTCAGAGTGTCTGTTCCTAACACTGGCCTTAAAGTGAGATGGATTGAGGGTCTCCTGCCCTGGTGTAATGGTTTGAAAGCAAACCAGTGAGAGACTCCAAGTCAGAAATACAATTTAATAGGGGGGGAAAAAAAAAAAAAAAAAAAGAAATGCAATAGTACAGAAAGAATGACTGACAGAGTCAGAATACAACGTGACACTCTGTTAGTTAGGATGGTGATAGCAGTCCAGATGAAGTAGTCTTGTTGAAGTGATCCCATAGAAAGGTCTGGTAGCTCATGTCCTCTGGAAATCATAGAATTCTTTAGGCTGGAAGAGACCTTTAAGATCATCAAGTCCAACCATTAAGCCAACACTACTAAGTCCTCTGCTAAAACAGAATCAGAATCTGTCAGGTTTGGAAGGAACCACAAGGATCATGCAGGTCCAACCCCTCTGCCATGAGCAGGGACACCTCCCACTAGATCAGGCTGCCCAGAGCCTCATCCAGCCTGGCCTTAAAGACCCCCAGGGATGGGGCCTCAACCACGTCCCTAGGCAACCCATTCCAGGGTCTCACCACTCTCATGGGGAAGAACTTCTTCCTCACATCCAGCCTGAATCTGCCCACTTCCAGCTTTGCCCCATTCCCCCTAGTCCTCTCGTTACCTGATAGCCTAAAAAGTCCCTCCCCGGCTTTCTTGTAGGCCCCTCTAAGATACTGGAAGGCCACAAGAAGGTCACCTCAGAGCCTTCTCTTCTCCAGACTGAACAGCCCCAACTCTCTCAGTCTGTCCTCATAGGAGAGCTGCTCCAGCCCTCAAATCCAGTGGGTAAAGGCCCCTTGTGCTGTCCCGAACCCCAGCAGCACTTGGCTCCTCCCCCTGGCTGGAGCATCTCACAATGGGCTGATGTCATTCTAAGAGTCATGCAGTGAGTCCTTGCTTTCCCATTAAATGGAGATAGCTCCCAAGGGAGTTCTCTATGAGTCATGGGGCGAGGCATGGATGGGCCCATTAACAGGGTGGAATCCTCCTGATGGATGTGAAGGTGTTAACATCTCCCCTGATCTCTTTCCTTTTCTGTTGTAGCCTGGGGTGTGAGGTCTGTCCTGGGCAGCTGCTACCAATTATTTGTTAGCAGCCCATGAGCAATGACATACAGGGTATAGAATACACAGTTTTTGTTTGTACCCACATAGTGATAAACTGATCCCAGGCCCTGTAACTATGACACTTGGCAACTCTGGTTTAAAGCCCTCTTTACTAAATTGGCAAGCCTGTGGCCTAAGATGCTTTTCCCATTTTCTGAAAGATGGACTCCATCAGCCTCCAGGAGACCAAGTTCCTAAAGTGAGTCCTGTGGACCAAGTAGCTAAATCCCTGGCTGTGGCACCACTCTTGTAACCATTTATGGATTTTCCTAATTCAATGGGCCCTTTCAAGACCCTTATCTCTGATTGGGAGCATTGATGAGAAGACCACCTGTGCCCCATAGTCATTCACTGCAGTCCTTCACTTCATCTGTAGTGCCTCTTGATGCTCCAGGTTGCTCTGGGCTGTATCACTGATGCCCACATGAAACAGCAGTGGATAGTGGTTGGTGGAACATACAGGGTTTAGTAGTCTCTTAGTGATATCCTGATAGGAGACCTTACTAAGCAGCAGACTTTTCTGGATAGGTGGATCAGGTTGGCAAATCCGTGCCTCTGTACCTCTCAGAAGAGTCACCAACTGCTGTCACCCATCACTTTTCCTTGATTGCAGTAGCTGTTATACAGGGACCCAATCTGGCTGCCTTACTTGGCTCTGAGATGTTACCTGCTATGACCTTTTTTTCCTCTTCAGTCTGCACAGTGATAATCTTAATGGAAACTTGGCTTTTTTTCCTTACTAAATATCTGCTTTTATGCAATCTTCTTTTCCTCTTGAGGCTCAGTATTTCCATGTTTGTATTTCTCCTAAAAGTACTTTGCTGCTTCTTGGATCATTTTTATCTGTAATTTCTTGTGTTCATTGAAATAAAAACACTTTTAAGCAGGATCACCCATGTCCACAGCTGACCCAATGGAAAAGGAAGTGCTTCCTTACTTGTTTTGTGAATTGTTCATATCTTGTCAGTTTCAGCCATGAGTATGCCCCAGAGGGGCCTACTTGGCCTTAGGTTTCCTTTTCACCCTAAGTATGCTTTGAGATGAGGGTCTCAACAGAGCCATTGTTCACTTAGTTTCAGAAAGTAAGTTTTTGGAATCTGTGCGATTCTTTCCCTGGGAATTAAGAAATCTCTATAAGGGAGAGAATTACTTCTTATCCTCCAGAACTTTGCAAAGTTCATTGTAATGTCTAGAAAAGAGGTGTATACCAGGAGAAACAGTTTCTACTAAATTCTGTGTGTCTCAATCACATACAAGTTTTAATGAAACAAACAAACAAAACCCCAACACCCAAGAAAAACCCAAAGAAAAAACAATCCCACTAAAAGCTTTTACAGATAATTAGATCAGTTAGATTTTATTGCTCTTTTGGAAATGTTTAGGAAACCCTTTCCTGAGAAAGGAAATTAATACGATCCAACGGAATTGGTGTCAACCCGATCCAGGTTAAATACCTTGAGGGTTAATCAGAGTCTGTAGGTTTGTTGGTATGTAGATTGTTGGGTGGGTTTTTTTTTGTTTGTTTGGTTGGTTTTTTTTTTGTTGGTTGGTTGTGGTTTATTTTCTCCCTACCCCAACTCAGAACTAACTAGTAGGATGTGAGGTGGCTATTTAAATACCTGATCAATAAAATGTTTTGTTTTTCTACAGGTGGTTTAGGAACATTTCATGCTATGCTGAACTCTATTGTCCATGTTGTCATGTACACTTATTACGGAATCTGTTCTTTGGGACCAGCCTATTATAAATATTTGTGGTGGAAAAAATACATGACAGCTATACAACTTGTGAGTAACTTCGTTTGACATAAATACCTCTCAGAAAGCTGATTGTGGCTAACACAGAGTTGATGCAGCACACTTGTACTTTTAGTGAGATTCATGTGTGCAGTTTGCAGTTTGTCGATGGTTTGCTCACATTCTAATTGAGTAAAACAAAAGCTGTGAGCTCCCTGCAGTTTATACTTAAATCTGCTGACTTCAGTGTTCACTATGATCCCAGATTTACAAACATGAGGTATTTAGTTATGCAGTACTTGGTAAATATATTTACAAAACTAATTGCCTGTATATAAGTAACTAGAATGTAAGTTTACACCAAGGAAACATAGTTAATATGCAGAATATACATGTGACTAATAGTGAGGAAGGGGGAAAAATATTTTCTTTGTTTAGAGGATTTACCTCCTTCAAACTCAGAGCATTAAGAAACACTTTTGGGGTAATTACATTAAGTATTTTATAAGTATTAGATCACTTTTGAAAGGATGTATTTCATGCCTGGTTTTTTTAATAGCCCAATTTTAAAAATTCACATTCTGGCTAAACAATTAGTTTGGCCTAAGCAAGGATGCTGATGGAGGAGGGAAAGGAGATATGGCTATTTGCTTGCACCAGGTCTAATGTTAAATAGTTCATTTAAGCATGTGTAACTGTGAGCAATTTAGCTTGAATATTTATAAGTGAAAGTCTTTTTCTCTTGGAGGCATTTCCAGTGGATTATTAACTTTGAGTTAATGTGGAATTCATTTTTTTTTTTTTTTTTTTTTTTTTTTTTTAAATCCTCAGTTAAATTTGTTTTAGGGACCTGTGGACCTTTGTATCACAGGTTAGTGGGGAAGGTGAGAATTCATGTTCACTAATCTTATAATGGTTGCCTTTTGGGTTTTTTTTTAAAAGCTATTTTTTTCTAAAGGAGCCCCATATTTGTCACTGGTCAAACGCTATCTGCCTCCTTTTTTTATTCTCTGAACTGCCCAAAAGAGAGTCCTATTCTCCTAGTATGGTCCCAGAACTTCTCTCTCTTTACTCTGCAAAAGTGTTTTTCAGTGGAGTAATGTTCTGGCAAAGGGACTTCACAGGTGCATCTCTGTCACTTTAAAACGCTCACCACACTTTCTGGTTTTTCTGCATGCAAGTCATGCTAACTTCTCTTAAACGTCTGTACTGTTTGCCATTATTTAAAGTATTTCTTCACCTTTTTTCTCCAGGTCCAGTTTATTATAATTACAGTCCATATAGAACAAATCTACATGATGGATGATTGTCAATACCAGTATCCAGTCTTTATGTTTATTATTTGGCTATATGGCTTTATATTTTTAGCCTTGTTTCTCCACTTCTGGTACAACGCTTACATAAAAGGACAAAGGCTACCAAAGATGGCAAAAAATGGAACCAGCAAAGACGATTGAAATAACCTATTGTCTCTAAAACCAAAAAAGTTGTGTATGTCAAAGTGGAAAACTGCACTACAACTTGACAATCAAGAAATTTAGGTGCATGTACTACATGGTGTATATTTTGTATGTTTTCTTCCAAAACAGAATTTCTATTTTTACTGTTAAGTTATTTGGGATTCAGAATTTGAGGGCTGGAGGGTGTATTGTGGATCTCAGATTGAAGAGAAAAAAAAAAACAAACCAAAACAAAACACTAAGAAGAAAGGGCATTTTTTCATCAATTGATTCATGTTTATCCTGTAAGAAAGCAGTGGATAGATTATCTCTAGAAGATGCATGAAAATAAATATATGCATTAGGAAAATTAAAATGTATACGATGAGTACTGAGTACTTTGACACTGAGGGGATAAAATTACTTAATCTTAAATGTTATAAGTTGCTGAGACCGTTAGCTGCATTTTATTAAAACAATGAAGCTTCAGTATGTACTGTTTATAGAATCTAAAGCTTGGTATTAATATAGTTAATACATAAATGTTGTTACATAGGTTTGCAAACTGCATTACTTTAAAGAAAGGAATGTATATTAATCTGTCAAGGTGTTTGAAGATCATTGATTTTTAGATATACTGCCTCTTACTAAAATAACAATTCATTTCATGTTTTGCTCACTTGAACATAATTCTAAATATCAGACAGAAACCTAATAATCTGAGGATTGTCTGAACTGTCTTGTAGCATAATGTTCACAATATCTTACTGATTTGTTCACCAAAGTAGCCTAATATACTTACTATTCACGTACCTGTGGATATGTTTTGATATTGGTAGATTACACTGTTGGTCTCTGTGTGTAAATCCAATTTGATAGCCAAAATCATAGTTCTCAAATAAGTTTTTTATTATTTTTTACTGAAGCCTAAATATCACTTAGCATGATAGTACTATGCTCTGTTTTCTTCTATTTCCATTAGCTGTTGAAATACATGCCTAGCAAGAATTTGCTTTTTTCATGATGATTATTGTTTGGTTTTGACAACTCAAGGTCAAAGTTTCTCCATTAATAGCACCAGGTATTGTCTGGAACTGGGCAAAAAGACATGTGCCATTCCCTGAGCTGCTGGTGGGCAGGCAGTGTAGAATTAACCAGTATGCTCTTTTCCATGGTCAGGCAGATTGTTAGGATCACACACGTGGAAATTTAAGGACCTAGGTATCTGTATGCAAGTTGCATTTGTGCTGTGTGAGTTTATTATGGAATTGCTGCACGCAACAGACCTGTTAATGACGAATATAAGGTGTTTAATGTCACCTTTTAAAAATACTGTTTTTTTGTTACTGTTCACTACTAACAGAAAAGAAGCTTGCTGTATTTGCTTTGTACTTTGATCTGATCTGTGGGATTTTCAAATACCCAGAGCTTTGGGACAGGTTTTGGTTGTCTCCCTGTTGTACAATTCCAAGAAAGTAAGTTTTGTTACATTAATACTTTTATGGGGATACTGACACTCATGGTGCATTGTTAATGCTAAAAGAATTAAAATATTATCTTGGACATGATTTGCAAATGATTTCTTATGAATCAAATTAAAAAATAATTTATGTTTTATCTTTTGACTGTTTAATCCCTGTAGCTATCAACTGTCATGGAAGATTGAAATTACATCCCAGGAAGGACTTGGATGGCTTGAGGTGCATGTATTGCAGCCTCTGAATTCTAGATGCTTGATTCTAGAATCCTCAGAGCCAGCTAATTAGGGCTGTGGGTTTTCAGTGAGAAATGCAATCACAGACTCTTAAGTCTTAAATCCTGCTAGCCTCCAGCCTGGGTCTATGCTTTTGCCTTCCAAAGTAGAAGGTCATCTCCTAAGGACAGAGACCTATCGCTGTTTCTTGGTAGAGCTGAAAGGGATTTGCCTTCGATTTATTTTTAAAGCTCGTATGGTATCTATTTTTTATATAATAATTTTTAAAATACTGATGAAGAAAGTGAGACAGTTCAGTTTGTTTAGGCCTTCTTGAGTGTGCAGGTTCAAATGCATTTGGGAAATGCAGACATATTTCAGGGAAACGCTGTAATAGCTATTCTGTTGTGTAGGCTTGGTGATGCTATTTTCTGCTTCTTCTGGATGGAAGCAAGCATTCCGGTGTTGGAGGTGACTCCTGTGCTGACAGGGCACGACTGGTTCTGGTCTCCAGTCTTGCTCTTATTCCCCTCCTCCACTGCACCACGAATAAACATCCTGCAGCTGAGTATGAGAGGCCAGGTACTTGTTTATTGGTTTGGGCCTAGATCTGCAACTGACTCTTCAAACTTACTTCGGTTTAAATAGGAGCTCAGAGTATACATGGTCAAAACTAAGCAGCTCTGTACATGGACACATGCTGAAGAGAAAGGAGCCAGGAAATGCTTCCCAGTCCATCAGTTGTGCAGTAGCCAACTGCTACCAGAGTCTGTCTGAGAATAAGAATTAATAAGTGGGAGCAGAAACTGGAGATGCTAATTGTTCACTGGGCTGTCAGCAGGTGCCATTTCATAGGATCATAGAGTGGTTTGTGTTGGAAGGGATCTTAAAGATCATCTCTCAGCCTGTCGTCATAGGAGAGGTGTTCCAGCCCTCTGATCATCTTCATGGCCCTCTGGGACTGCTCCAAAAGGTTCATGTCCTCCTTCTGTTGGGGGCTCCAGAGGTGGGCAGAGTACTCCAGGTGGGGTCTCACAAGAGCAGAGTAGAGGGGCGAATCAAATTCCTACTGGATAAGTTCTTGCACACTGCCTTAGTTTTCTGTGGTTTATGAAGCATTTGGAGAAAGGGAATGCATTGTTTCAGTGAGTTCTATGGATGTAGGCTAAGGGGTTGCATACAGTGTAACAATGCTAATGGCAACAGTATAAAATATTAATAAACCTGGCCTCCTATACATGGTGTTTGCAGCCTGTTTGTGGTTTGGGTTGGTGTGTCGTTTGTTGCTTTTTGTTTGGTTGATTTGTTTATTTTTTTTTGAGAATGGTTTTTTGTTGTTGTGGTGTGTGTTTTTGGTGGAAAAAAACCTGCATACTCTTTATCAAAGTGTTAATTCACCAGACAATATTTGGTTGATGTGGTTTCTCTGCTTGCAATTCTAAGCCTGGGTGCCTGTCCCGGATCACCACCGAACTGACTGAGGGACTACAACCAACCACAGGGAATTAAATTTCGTTTTAAAAATCCTTTAGCTTGAGACCCTGGAATGGGTTGCCCAG
>NW_008621198.1:0-8425 GCF_000691845.1 Merops nubicus | reverse complement strand
CCTGAGGGACACCACTGGTCACTTTTGACACTTTGTCACTTTTGAGATGTGTGCCATCCTCCTCAGTCGGCAAGAGGAAGGGCAGATGCCAAGGTGCCTCTGCTAGATGAAAAATTTCATCATTCTCAGCAAAGGGAAGACCGGCTAGGGATTTCTCTTGAGACTTCAGCCATCACTGTTATTGAAATTCATTTGCAATGGCAGGAAGTTCAAACCTTCCCAGACCTTCTTGGCTTTTCTCTACCTCCTGAAACACCAATGCTAAGTTCTGCCTTCATATACCTAGCATATACCAACAACATCCTTGAAAAATCCACCTGCAAAGCTATGAACAGAAAGTGGCCACAAAGCAACCTCCTTCATTTCATCTCAAGAAAAAAAAAAAGGCTTCTCATCAAAGCCTGCTCGGGGATTACAATTTGGCTTATGCAGGTGACCCTGTTGAGGGCAAATCTGGCCATCACTCCAGATCATCATCATCACCAACTAACATCCAGAATATTATTTGAATTGCTCTTTAAATAAAGTAAGAGCTCATAGTGCTCACCTGGATTAATTTTACTTCAAAGATAATGTTTAATAACAAATGCTGATATTTATTACTAAGTTCCACAAGCTTGAGTGGCATAAAGCAGATTTGTTTGAAAGATCTGTATTTAGGTATGGACTTTTTCCCCCCCAAGGTTAGTTAGAATAAAGCAAGGTTACTGAATGGCAAGGACTGATGGGCACCATGTTGGAAAAGCCTAACTCCTCATAAAGCAGCAACTCAGAAATCATACGGTCAGTGCCCATTGCCCCTCACAGCTCGATTTTGCCAACCTTCTTCAAATCAATACACCTTGCAAACTGACGAGTCTCCAGATCCATTTAAACCAATCAGTGTAGACTTCATGTCTTCTATCAGAAAAAAAATTAGAATAACCAAACAAGCATTTTTTATCAAGTGGCTTTCCAACTACTGTTTGTTTTCCAACAACATCTCTACTAAAAATCTATAGTTTTTACATCTAGAAAAGGTATTCTGCACACAAATGGTTTGTGTGGAGAAGATCAGAGAAGTAGAGGGAAGGACAAGCTGCTTCTACATTTCCAAGAGTATTTTTGCTTCTGCCTAACCCCAAAGTGTCACATCTTATTTCAGGTCTGAGTTTGCTGTTGGTACTCCTCCATCACACCAGCTCGGCTTCTCACCAGCAAAGAATCCATCTCTCTCCTGCACCCCAAAACCAGCACTGACTAGTCTGCCACCAAGACAGATCCCGTGGCAGACAAGATCCTGGGAACAAGTCAACACATTCTGCATCTCTCAGGACTCTTCTGCTGCCAGCCTTGGTTTCATCCACACTGTCACCTCCAGTCCACACCCCATCACGTGCCAGCTCGCCTTACTCCTGGCGGAGTGACGCACAAAGGAGGCAAATCAAAAAGGGCAGGCTGTCATAACACTAAAATCATACTATGGAGAAGGCAGAGCGCAGCTGCTGCTCCTAAAACCTCTGCAGACAGTCTCTTCCCTGGTGTCAAGTTGAGGGGCGGGACAGGAACCAATCTAGAACTGCAGCAAACCATCCTTCTGTTTGCAGAGGCAGCTCCTGGCCCTCACATCTGAGTACAGGAAAGGCACCCTTCAATCACCTCCCAGCAAATGTCCCTAGTTCTCCTACAGGGGAAGGAAAGAACTATCAGTCCTAGCCCTGTATCAGGAGACACACAACAGTATTTGAAATCTTTGACTTACGATCCTATTTAGTTCTATTGCTACAATTTTTTGTAAAGAATCTGAGGATTACCATCCTTCACACGGTGCACATGTTGACCACAGGCCAAAGCAGCTGTCACTACTGATAAGGACATCTAGTAAGTTCATCTTACCATTTTTCTGGTTCCGTGTAAAAAGGGGTTCAGGGCAGGACCCACACAGAACAGAACTATGTACTCCCCTTCCCCCCCCCCTGAGAGAGAGAATTTGAAAAAAAAACGATTGGGAGTTAAATGAAAAAAATAAAGTATATTGTTTAACAAGGAACGGAGAACAAAAAAGGGAGGTAAGAATTAGGGGAAATACAAAAGTAAAACAAAATATACAAAACCCCCAGAAACAATTCCAGGGTCCCACGGAGCAGAGCACGCACTCCACCCCGGAGCTGCAGGGCAGGAGTGGAGTTTGCACCCACCACCTGCCTCTTTCCAGAGTGTGGGGAATACAATGGTTCACCCCCACCCGGGGTCCTCCCAGGTGCTGGAAGGTCACACCCCCACTCCAAGCCTCAAACCACAACAACCATTTAAGAGGGAAAGGAGAAACTCAGAATCATTATGATTAATGCTGTCTACTTACATAAGAATCTGAAACACAGGAACCTCCAGAAACACTGTTGCTTACTTTTTACATACACAGTGTTAATTTTATTAACGTCAGTGGCTGATGTTTGATCATAACCTGCAATATTGTGATCAATTCTGAATCATGTTCAAGTGATATCACTGTCAAAAGATACAGGAGAAAAAAGAAAAGATTAATAATATCCCCACAATTGAAGGTCTGTCTCACCCAGAAGACATGGGGTCGCTCCATGGACTCTAACGCTTGTATTGCTTTTTTACTTCTGAACAATTAAATGTATATATTTTGGAAGCCTACAACAAGTAAGGAGGAAAGCATCACAAATATGAAACCTAACATCTGCATGCTCATAAAAGGAAAAGTACTACATATTTCAAAGTACTTTTCATGGAAATGAAGAACCTAACTTCTCCAGGACAACTGCAAAAAAAAGTAATTTGGAAGAACCCTCTAATAACTACCCAGCCCCTGCTGCTCATGTTGTTGGTGAAACCCAACAGCACCTGCAGGCTCCAGGAAGGGATGAAGAGGGGTCTGAAGAACACAGAGACAGATCCCATACACACAGCTGTGCAGCAAGTCTGTATTTCAGGCTTGCCAGTTACTTCTAACTGCATACAGTGGAAAGGACCCATGTGACAAGCAAAGCCTTTCTTTATCTCATGTCTGCTATTCCCAAATGCTTTCCTCCGTCGATGCTATGAGGTCACCACCAAGCTGCAGCATTACCATCCCATTAATCAGCTATTTATGAGGTCAGGTTGCAGGATGGGCAAACAGAAAGAGACTTCCCAGGCTGCAATTCATTTTGCAAAGAAAGTACAAGGGAAAAGGGCAAGAAAAGGGGAAAAGTGTCCACAGTGGAGAACACCAGAGGTTAGAGTACAGAGCACCACTTTTATCATCCTTCCTCACAATCTTCTTAAAGGGAATTAGTGCACAAGGGAGGGACCATATTTTAAGTAGCCCTTAAGCAAAAGTAGGGAGGGATTCAAAAGCCTTTCTGTTGTAGGCAATGCAGACAGCAGCTAATGAAAGTGCAACATTGCCACCCAGTCTGAAAGCTCCTGAAGCACCTCGAGCCCCACGGAAACCTGTGGTGACTACACCCTGTGCCTCTCACAAAGGACTATCGCCCAAGACACTGCCCACTGATTTTCAAAAACAGCACTGAAGGCATCTTATTATCTGGCTGGAGAGCTGCTTAGCAGACAACTGGGGGTCCTGGTGGACACCAAGCTGAACATGAGCCAGCAATGTGCCCCCGCAGCAATGAAGGTGAATGGTGCCCTCAGCTACTACCAGCAGATCAAGGAGGCAATTCTTCCCCTTTACTCAGCACTGGTGAGGCCACACCTGCAGTGCTGCCTCCAGCGCTGGCTTCTCCAGCACTCAAAGACAGGGACATACTGGAGAAAGTCCAGTGAAAGGCCACAAAGACAATGAAGGGGCTGGAGCACATGGAAAAGAGAAGGCTTGGAAGGATCTTCTCATCAATGTAAACAAATACTGGAAGGGAAGGTGCAGAGAGGACAGAGCCAGGCTCTTTCCAGTGGTGCCCGGTGACAGGACAAGAAACAGTGGGCACAAACTGGAACTTTGGAAACCCCTTTTCACCGTGGGGGTGACTGAGCACCGGCACAGGTTGCCCAGAGAGGCAGTGTGGAGTTTCCATCCTTGAAGACATTCAAATGCTACCTGGGCTCTGGGGGACCCTGCTTGAGCAGGGTGGTTGAACCAGATGGCATTTAGAGATCCCCTCTGACCTCAGCCAACCTGTGACTCTGTGAAAGTACCCAGAGCACAGATACCCCATGGAGAAGACAACTCCAGACAGCCCGCTGGGAGTGTCACGCATGGCAACACACACTGCTTCAAGGGGTCCCTGCACTGCCCAAGCTCGTGGCACATCACCAGGCAGCTCAGAGCAGCACTGCCCACCACTCAGTCGGGTCCAACAGCAAGCCAAGAAGTCTTTGAGAACTGCAGCCTGGCTCCTCGCTCCCAGAGCTGAGCAAAGGCCCAGACACATTGCAGTGGGCAGCACCACCGGCCCTCCAGCACCTGCAGCCTGGACACAGACCCACCACCACAGGCGGAGGAGCCGCTGGTGGGAAACACCAGCCACGTTTTTGAGAGGGAAGCCTCCTTAACCACTTCCCAGGGGAGGTTCCTTTCAAGTGCTGGACTGCTGCAGTGTAGGACACAAGACACAGAAGCCCTTCACGACTGAGTCAGACCTCACCTGCACCAGGTACTGACCTCTGTACCACGCACATACACACATTAAATGAGTGTCCATTTTAAAAATTCTAATAAGCATTAACTGATGCTGTAAATCAATCAACCAAGATCTTACTTTGCTATTAAACCACTTTTTGTTTCTCTGCACAGCCACCACCTTTCCCTTGTGATGTAGGAAATTTCACTGGAAGCCATTTCCATGCAACGGGAGGCCAGGAGACCACCTCCATGCCTGGCAGAGATCTGCCTTGCTTTTCTGAGTGCCAGGCAGCAATGGTAACGTCCATCCACTGTGCCCATGCTGCTGTGCTTCCCATCTGTGAAAGCTTTTACATGCACTTACACATGCACACTCATCTTGGAATCAGTACCCGAGTGTGACCAAAACTTTCTGCTGAAATCAGCACTTCGGGCACATGATGGTGGTTTGCTTCAAGAAGAATCCAGAACATTAGGGAAGCAGCTTACATAAAATGTCTCGTAAAGAGTGGACCAAATAAAGCTTGTTTTCCCCAAGGATTTCTGCCACTATCCTTTAGCCCTTTCCCCATCCCAACTCTACCCCCATATGCCTCCTGAGCTGACACCAGGAAAAGACAGTGTCTGCAGGCTGGACCCACCTGCCCCAGACCCACGTGCCAACCGCCCTGCTGCCTGCTACAGACCTGCATGGGGCAGGCTCTGCCTGTCTCTCCTCCAGCCAGGACCTTCACTTGGCCTTTCTCTCTTTCACTTTTCACCAGAAAAAAAGAAAACAAGCTAAAAACAATCCTTAGCCAGTAAAAATAAATAAAGGACATATTTTAATATACACCACCACAAACACCAGGGCCAGAAAGGGGATGCATGGGCTGGAGAGGCTTTCACAGGAGAAAAGCTGAGAGAGCTGGGGCTGTTCAGCCTGGAGGAGACATGGCTCGGGAAGGTCTCAACAGGGTGTGAAATACCTGCCTGGAGGGGGAGAGGACAAGGGAGACAGACTCTTTGGACAAGAGAAAATGCACAGAAATTAAACTACACAAAATTCCACCTGAACACAGGGAAGCACTTTGTTACTGGGAGGGCAGTCAAGCACTGGGACAGGTTGCCCAGAGAAGTTGTAGAGTCTCTCCATCTGTGGAGATGCTCAAACTCCGACCAGACGTGGTCCTGGACAACCTGCTCCAGCTGACCCTGCTTGAGCAGGGGGTGTCGGACTAATGACCTCAGGAGGTCACTGCCAAACTAAACAATGCTGTGATTCTGTGAAACACCACACCACGCAAGCAGCAATTACCCTATGTTCATACCTAATGTGAGACAAATGGGAGAAAACAAAGCCACCAAAAACCTGATGCAAACCCACATCTTCAGTAGCTTGAAGGTCACAGAAAACTGAAATGTGTACCAGGCCCCGTAACCACAGAGACTGACAGCACTACCTCATCTCGAGAAACTACTATTTTCAATCCACCTATCTAGGTGCTTCTGCTGTCTTATTCTAGGACAAGTGGAAAATACGGAGTAACTCTGCAGCCTGAGTTTTTAGAAAATAAAGCAATAACTACCTTTTGGCAGTTTGTTTTAAAAGATAGTATCTAAAATAATCTTAGAGAAGGAGACTGAAGAGTTTGAGAAGGAAAACTTTCCTTCTCAGCAGTTAGTGAAAGTGAAACATTAAGTTGTGGGAAACCGCCCTAATTTAACAAAACATACCTATAGAGTCTGTGTGTTCACAATCTCTGCACAAAGAGGAAACAGCAGGATTTCATGGTTCTGCACCAGTGGTAACGAGACAACATTTTTATGCCACAGAACAATACCCACTTGTGCTTTCGTTTACTTCTAAATTAATGAACTAATAGAAAGTAATTATAACTCAGGGTCTTCAGAAGCGATATTGCCAGAGAAGAACAGATCAGTTTCTAAACTCCAACTCCCAAATTTAATTGTTGTAATTAGCACTCATACAGAAAGAATTGAGACTAGGGTCAAATCCTGTTCCCAGAGGAGGATCTTCCCCCTCAAACACGAGGCTCTCACCCCAAGGCTTGCAGTGCAGCACAGAGGGCTGAGCGCTGTGCGACAAGGGAGTCGGCCCTCCCCTGGTTACCCCGGGCACTGCCACGGGACAGTGACCTGCGTTCTGCTGGGAAAACCATTCCGTTATTTTTCCATCATTTCCACTATCTGCTGGACAGCAGAACTCTCTGCAATACACAGATTTCACATCCTAACGTGTACTCTGTTATTCAGTAAGCGCCACATGGGAACCAGGAGCAGCGAAATCACCAGTTTTTTGTTACACGCAGAGCAAAGTAACAGCTGGATATTCCATACGTGATCTTGTAGCAGGGATCATGTAGGGGCAGGATACTCATTTGTTCTCATAAAAATCACCTTATTTATTCCTTTTTGGTAATAATTCACCTTGCAGACATTTTTTTTCCCCACTTACATTAGGCTGTGCATATGGATGACAGAGTATCATCATCTTTTTAAAACCCAGCACACCCCATCCTGCATTTCCTTGCTTCCCCGAGTTTCCTTGCAGGGGATGTAACTGCTGTCTCCACCTTCGCTTCCAGAACACACACCCTGTATTTATTTAAGAACAGACACGCCAGTCCAAAGATCCCCATTCCAACTGGACTGTTCCATTACCCACCTGCAGTCCCATTTTTTTCCGCCATAAATACTGCTCTTTTAAAAAATTTTATTTCTCAGAAGCTGCAAAATATTGTCTCTGTGCAATGTTTACTACGCCTCATATGCCCAAAATAATTTTTCAACCCCTACATGCATTCAAAAGAATTTTAGAAGGTTACTTCTTAGCCCTTTAATATATAATTGAAGTTCAGGACTAAACTTCTATCAACCAGCTCGTGCTTTCAGTGTTAGCAATTGACTGCAAATGTCCTCCTCCAGTTAGCAAGGTTCATGCACGTGACTAGTGAGCATCACAAACTCATCTGCAAAGCCTTGCGTGGTGCTTTACGCTGTTCTCCAGTTCAGAAGCTATTTCATTTAACTACCTCTTATCAAATCAGAACTTCAGTCCTAGTAGGACTACTGAATCTTAAATCTTCTGCTCTGCCTTAGTCTAAAAGATGGAAAAAAAAACAATTTTTGAGAAGCTGTGTAAGGAAACAAGGATGATGTGGTGGTGAGGGACCTTTCCACCATCAATGCTTTGTCCCAGCTCACAAGACTATCCCTTCATGAGGCTACAAAACAAAACCTAAGGTTCACTGTCCTCATTTAGGGCTGAAAAGATGATCTCGATTTCAGCAGGGACAAGTGCAGATGCAGGAAGAAAACAGGACAGAGTGCGACACCTCCCCTCTGTTCTGCCTACATCGAGTCCTTGCAACCCAGAGGTCCTGTCCATCAGAGGGGCTTGTTCTCCTTGTGATCCACTTTCACATGCTCCCTCCCTACGGGCAGCTCCGAGGGCTCTCACGGGAGCGAGCCCCTACTCCAGAATATGTCAGATGCCAACCTGGGAAGCTATTTTATTAAGGTTCAAGGTGTAGTTTTGATTAAAAATTTCAAAAATCAGAGACTCTACTCTAAAGATAATTTCTTGCTCCAAGTAAATAGCTTGCTGCTGACGTTAGAGAAGCTGTATGGCTGCACAGAAATCATACGGTTTTAGAAGTATTTTTTAATCCACGAATTAGAACAAACGTCAAGTCCTCTCTGTGTTGTTGGCACTGCAAAGTGAATTCTTCACTCCACGGGAATGTAGCTATTTTTGTTTTGGTTATTTTCTCTCCTGCCTTTAACAGAGGCCTATCAGCCGCAGAGGCACCGGCCCGCCCGGCTCCGCGGGGCTGCGGGAGGAGCCCACCC
>NW_008621197.1:23545-47542 GCF_000691845.1 Merops nubicus | reverse complement strand
CCCCCAAACCAGTACAGGGGTCAGGCTCTGGCCTTTCTTGAGAGAAGCCACCCCTGCAGCTCACCCTCTACAGCTACCAAAACGTGGTCATCTACACCCCATACAGTGACATACTTAAGCTTACCTCTGAGATTTGCTACATTAGGCTGCATGTTTCTATCACTTGGCTATACAGCTTCAGGGATGATTTTAGGTCATACAAGCCTGGCTCAGTATCCAGAAAAAACTGAATCTGTACCAAGAAAATAAAATAAGCAAGTGGTCTGCTGCTATTCCCATTATGTGTCCCATTTTACCAACCTTTGAAGGACTGGAAAGAGCATCAGCCCAAGTTTCTTCAACAAAAATCAACAGGTTGATGGTATCATCCTATGTCTATTAAAAGCATACGGTCTTTACATAAAGTTTAAAAAATTTAAGAAATTATTTCCCTATTAACAAGTAATATCAAAATTTCTAAAGACAGATATTTGGGGCTGTATAGAATTATTTTTTTTAAATAAAATACTGAAAAGTAAATTATTTAGCTTTACATTCAAGTTACAATAAGTAGAATTATTTATTAGTTTTTAATCTAATATGCCACAAGAAAAATAGAATTAGAACCATTGTAATAAAACCAACAGTATGCTGTTCTAAAAATTCAGTAGCTAAAAAGTGACATTGAGGAAAATATTTATACGTAGCCACTAGTTGAAAACAGTAATGATTTTAGCTAGGCAATGATACAAAAAATTGCTGTTGATGTATAAGCAAAGAATATGTAGCCTTATACACAGGAAAAAAAAAAAAAGAAAAAAAGAAATTCTATGAAATATGACAGACATTTCATAAGAAATCAACAGTCACTTACTGAAGGAACCAAAGTAATATAGCCATTTTACCTGCAAGTATTTAAATTGCATTTGGGTTCTGTGGAGTCCACTTTTAACCAAAACTTTTTTCAATTAGTTCTTTGAATACAAAAATCAAAGAGTGGGTGATTATCATGGATCGATAAGATTGACCTGGTTTACAATTCTCTTTTATTATGTCTGCTTTGGGAACTCAATGTTTTCAATTTACAAAAGAAGACTTCAAACTCCCTTACTTTGTTGGTTCCTTAGTATTTCTCAGTTTAATAATGTTTTCCCCTGAAAAGATACTTTTAGAAACTCTTCTTTTCTAAATAAGGTATAAAATTCCAGCGTATTCAAAACTTATTTCTAAGTCTCTCTCACTCCTGTGTGTTCTGTCCCGGTTAGAAGGCAGAATTGTGTCCCACCTCCCTTATCCCTCAGTTTCCCAGGTAGAGAGGTAAATAAGGAAGGCAGGGGTAATGAAAACCTTGCACTGAATTGAATATTAACAAAATGAAATATATTTAACAGGGAACAGAAAGGAAGAAGGGTAGGGGTTTAACAGGGTAAGGGGGGTTGTAGGAACAACAAGGCAAGGAAGATTAAACTTCCAAATATACAAAACCCAAATGCTGTGCTAAGGCTCCCTGGTGCTGGATCTTGCTGGATTGAGGTGTATTGAAGCTGGATGCACAATCCTTGGACGTGGATGGAGGCAGGGAAGAGTCTGTAGATCAGGCCCAGGTCTCCAAGATGGCCACGACCACGTGTAGCACAGGGAGAAGCAGAGCAGCGTGTGCCCAGGTAGAAGGTCAAAGGAGCAAGAGCAAGAGGAAGAAGAGAAAGAGATGTGCCTTTCTCCCCTTTTTATAGACCTTGGCAGGAAGTCCCGAAGACAGGAAAAAGGGGAGTGGGAATAGGACAGGTGTACGCCCCTTTCATTCAGGCTTGCACCTGGTTTAGGGTTTCAGATCTCCACCCACCAGGGGCAGCAGGTTTCAAACCATTACACTGTGTCTGAATAACTAGGGCCTTCAGAAGAGTCTGCAGATGTATGATGGACATCTGTGTTACTGTATTCTTATTTATGCATGAATTTTCTTATTTTCCTTTCTAATTCTATTCTTAGAAAGCAAAGGTGTCATTTTTGTTTCCCCTCCATTATTCTTTGGAGAGGCTTATCTGCCCAGCTAGCAGCCTATGAAATTCCAGAATTTATTTTGTGAATATAAGCCTATGTTTTTCCAAGTCAGTCCTATCCAGTCACAACTTGAAATTTCAAACGACCAATAATTTTACTATTACTGTGGCTTGGTAGGTTTATAACCCCACCACTCCAGAGACATGGAATAGGAGAATAAATCTAACACTTGAGTATATCTCTCCTTATGCAAATTTTATTTAAACATCAGAAAAAAAAAATATAACATACATCTTTGTTTTACCACAGTGTTGCAACTTTGCATTCACTTGCTGTTTCAACTAGTTAACGAAGTCTAATAAAGAATACTAGGACATTCAATTTAATTATCTAAAAGCTATGTCTCATCCAAACTATTTTGTCTCTGTCTAGTCAGTGGAGAAACAGAAGTTCCATTAGAAAAGGAGATTCATATTACTTATCTGTGTATGGGAAAAGCCTCCATATAAATACAAAACTGCTTGTAATGGTCTAAAACCTGCTGCCCCTGGTGGGTGGAGATCTGAAACCCTAAACCAGGTACAAGCCTGAATGAAAGGGGCATACACCTGTCCTATTCCCACTCACCTTTTTCCTGTCTTCGGGACTTCCTGCCAAGGTCTATAAAAGGGGCGAGAAAGGCACGCCTCTTCCTCTTGCTCTTGCTCCTTTGACCTTCTACCTGGGCACACGCTGCTCTACTTCTCCCTGTGCTACACGTGGTCATGGCCATCTTGGAGACCTGGGCCTGATCCACAGACTCTTCCCTGCCTCCATCCACGTCCAAGGATTGTGCATCCAGCTTCAATACACCTCAATCCAGTGAGATCCAGCACTGGGGAGCCTCAGCACAACATTTGGGTTTTGTATATTTGGAAGTTTAATCTTCCTTGCCTTGTTGTTCCTACAACCCCCCTTACCCTGTTAAACCCCTACCCTTTTTCCTTTCTGTACCCTGTTTAAACCCCTACCCTTCTTCCTTTCTGTTCCCTGTTAAATACATTTTGTTAATTTTCAATTTGGTGCAAGGTTTTCATTACCCCTGCCTTCCTTATTTACCTCTCTACCTGGGAAACTGAGGGATAAGGGAGGTGGAACACAATTCTGCCTTCTAACCGGGACAGAACACTGCTTTTTTAGTATGAAAAAATATCTTAGGTATGCAGTTTCTAACATGCCATAAAGTGCTTTATTCAGTCATCTGAATGTAAATGTTTAATGTCATTTGAGATACCTTAAAGTATGCAAGACATTTTTGTATGACTGTCAGATGACCAGGTCTCACAGGAGAATGTGGTTTTCTTGTGATGACTGGAAACCAAGTAAGACTGCATCTTAAAAAGCACTAACTCCATGTGTTCAGTGGAGTGATTTGAGCCAAACTTATGATAGGATAAATAAGAGGACAGCAAGACAGGTGAATATAAAAGATGGAAATCATGCTTCTTAAGCCATATGTTTTTAAAGGACTTATATTAATATTTAAATATAAATAAACAAATATTTATCTATAAATATATAAAATGATCCTTTTTCTAATTATATCCTGTGTTTACTTCATGAAGTGCATTGTAATTATTTAACAACTTCTAAATTAATGCTGGGGGGATAAATAAGAGTTCATTAAAATGCAGACAAAAGGAAAATCACAAAGGACAGAGATTAAAAGATTCTCTTAGGTTGTCTAATCTATCTCTTTGCTAATGAAGAACTGTGTCTTATTTTTCGCTAATTTTCACACATGCACCTCACATATATACAGATATTTGAGTATTTTGTATTTAATATTCATGGAATCATAGAATGGTTTGGGTTAGAAGGGACCATAAAAGATCATCTAGTTCCAACCCCCCTACCATGAACAGGGATACCTACCACTGGACCAGGATGTGCACGGCCCCATCCGACCTGGTCTTGAACACAGCCAGTGATGGAGCATCCACAGCTTCCCTGGGCAACTTGTTCCAGTGCCTCACCACTCTCATAAGGAAGATCTTCTTCCTCACATCTAATCTAAACCTACCCTCTTCCAGTTTGAACTCACTAACCCTCATTCTACCAGTACATGTCCTTGTAAAAAGTCCCTCCCCAGCTTTCTTTTAGGCCCTCTTCAGACACTAGAAGGCCACAATAAGGTCTCCCTGGAGCCTTCTCTTCCCCAGGCTGAACAGCCCCAACTCTCTCAGTCTGTCCACACAGGAGAGGTGCTCCAGCCCTCTGATAATTTTTGTGGCCCTTCTCTGGACCCACTCCAACTAGTCCATGTCTTTGCTGTGTTGCGGGCTCCAGAGCTGGATGCAGTACTCCAGGTGGGGGTCTCGAAGAGAAGAGTAGAGGGGGAGAATCACCTCCTTCCATCTGCTGAGAAGCTTCTAGTGATGCTGCTTAGGATACAGTTGGCATTCTGGGCTGTACTAAACACATTGCTGGGTCACGCTGTTTTTTGTCAACCAGCACCCCCAAGTCTTTCTCCTCAGGACTGCTCTCAATCCATACTCTGTTCAGCCTGTATTTGTGCTTGGGATTGCCACAACCCAGGTGCAGGACCTTGCACTTAGCCTTGTTGAACTTGATGAGGCTGGCATGGACCAAACTCTCAAGGTCCCTCTGGATGATACCCTTTTCTTCCAACATTGTTGGGTACACCACACATCTTGGTGTTTTCTGCAAACTTGCTGAGTTTATATTATGGTAGCAATATTATGGTAGCAATTGCTGAAATTTTGTTTTGAATGCTCAAAGCAGTGGGTTTTCAAGAGCTTTTCCTCCTTTGTCTCAGAATTTATTTTTTTTTTTTTTTTTATGAAAGACTTTTTATTTACCTTCTTATTCATTTTAAAAGTTTTAGCCATTATTTCTAGGAAATTTGCAGACTTAAAGTTTTTCATTAATGTTTGTATGTTTTTAAAAACTATTATGATTGAAAACATTTTTCCATAGTAATGCACACAGTATTGCACTACAGTAATGCACTTACTGTAGCCTGCTAAATATGACTTACACTATTTCTATGAAAATAGCAAAGACTCTGTGTAGACTCAGCAGTGCAGTGGCTCAACCTCACCTCAGCCTGAGCTGGCTTTATCTGTTTTACCTCCTGCAGTGGGACCCAGTGACTGCTGCCTCTCCTGACGTTTCTTCAGCTCTGGGGTGTGACAGAAGTAACACCCCTGTGGGGGCCACTACCAAGCTGATGCTGGCAGCCCAGGAGAAGGAAACGGGCTGAGATAAGAGAAACAGACGCAAAGTCAAGGAACAAGAAATCACCTTCCAGGAATAACACACTCCCAAAATGAAGTCCTTAGGATAGAGCGCACTGTAACCAGCCTCTCCTTTCTTCCTAAGGAGGCATTCAACTGGTGACTCAGAAGCATACTGACAGTGTAAGCGATAAATGAAAGAAAAGGGGTAGACGGTAGCAGGTTTGGAGAATTTTCTGTTTAAAAGCTTTAACCATAATATTAATTAAGACTTTCTATTTAATTAGACAGTTTGGACAGTTCAAGGGTTATGACACTAACTGGACTAACAATAAATTCTTTGTTTTATGTATATGGTTTCTATAAAAGAAATCTAATTGTCATGTTACTAAATTTGTGTGCTTGTTTTCTTCATTTATTATTCCTTAAGCACTGTTTTTCTATCTGCCATCAATATTTTCTGTGCACATGTACAACTGCAAAATATCCTTGTTGATTGTCTTTTTTTTCCTTCCATATTATGTCTTCCGTATTTATTTGGATTGATAACTCTTCTTGGCAGAAGGTGTGATTTACATAGCAGTGAGACATAGCCATAAACTGTATAAAAAGTATTTGTCTAATATTAAAAGTACAAATGTCGTTTGATCTGTAAGAAATTAATTTGTTACAAATAAGATATCACTTTGATTTGCAACTTCAAAAACACATTATGAAGTGTTTTTTTCTGGGGGGAGAAGGAGGTGTTTATGTTTTCCCTTCTTGTTTGATACTTCTAACAGAAATAATTCAAATAAAAAGATAGGATAGTGTATAGAAAAAGCTTTACAACAGCAATAATGATAAACGATAGATGAGATAGAAAATAAAAAAAAAAGCTTAATATAATCACTAAACTATTCCTACCAAGATCTTACCAGTTCCTCCAAAGTCATTGGCATAACATGGTGGTTCAGTTTGCGCCTTTGACACATTCACGTTCCCTATCTGCATGAGGAAAAATAAAACCAATATAACTGTTGAGAGTTTAATAAAATGGTTACTGCCATGATATTGCAACTTCTTCTTTAGTTTAAAGTACTTTCTTTTATATTAAACATTTTTGAAAGCACAAGAAAACACAGGAGACAAAAGGGTTCATTCTTAGACATGTAATACTTTAATACCAGAAGTATTGTATTCTAGAAGGTTTCAAATTGAAAATTTTTGTTCACTGTTATGTCAGCTGAGAAAAATGGCAAGACTTGCTTTAGAGTGTTTTCTGTATCTAATTTGTAAGACTTCTCAAACACAAGCAGTAAAGTATCTATTCTTAGAAGCAACTGAACTTATCAACAAATGAAATCATGAAATCTTACTTTCTTGGGAACAAGTAGCTAACAATTCCAAAATACTGCTTTACTTTTTTACCCTTAAAGAAATTCTTACAGGAAAATAAATTGAAAACAACTCCACATTCCACTAGTAGATGCTTAAAAATTGCTCCAAAACAAATCATTTTTTGAAAACAATGTTAAAATCTAATTTGAAATACATCTGTGCTTATTTTGTCATTGAATGTTTCTATCATTACCCTGGAAAGGAGAACAGAGTATTTACCTTTTGCCTTTTGTGAGAGAGAGGGGAAAAGAGGAAAGGAGCGGAAACCAAAAGTAAAGCAAGTGGATGTTGGGAAGAAGTAATTGCGTTTTACTGTAACCTGAAATATCTAGCATATAAATTTGCAAGAAGCTCTTGGCAAGTATATGATCTTTGATTTTTCCATATTAATTTGAGATTAATTCCATTTTTATCAAGGCTTGTAAGAAAGAACACGAGGGTAAAGCAAGGCCATGGCTGTTCCACTGTTCCAGGCAGGAGCTGGTCAGCTGATGGGACACTGGCCCCGGGCAGGACAGGCCAAGGTCAGCCTGTAGATGGGGTCAAGATCCCCTGGGGAGGGGAAGTGGGACAAGATGCAGTCTGAGGATGCCCTGGGGGACACTGGTCAAGGCCAGTAGGATCCAGTAGTGTATCGCAGGCCTTGATATCTATTCAAACACTCTTTGGATGTTCTCATACACCCCCACCCCCATTCACTGTCACTACACTCAATAGGTCTTGTCTGCATTTTCTCATCTTTTTAATCCTGTTCCTTTCTGGGGAAAAGAGAACAACAATTTTGTCATGAATGGACTAGTGCTCATTTGATCCAAAACCCTTAATGGGGAAAAAAAAACTTTAAAAGATGGTCACTACAACATTTCAGAGAGAGTTTAAGAACTGAAGATGTATATATGGTACTGCCTAGCATCCTCTGTCAGCATTGATCCAAGACTGTTTGAGCTCAAGACCTCAAGTATATCCTAGAGCAGAGGTTATAGATATGCATTTCATAACCGTAAGTGGATTTTCATGGATTCTGGTAATCTTCCTTTAGCCTATCTAAACAACTAAACCCTATTAATCAGAGGTAAGAAGTGTCACAGTTTAATTTCAAGTTATGAAGAACTTTTTTTTAACTTGTCTCACCTGTTTTTTGTTTTGGTTTGGTTTGCTTTTTTGTCGTTGTTGTCTTCTAGAGTTTGTATTGAAAAAGACAGAAAACAATTATCTCTATCATCTCCCTACTTCGCTCTCAATTTTTTTTTTTTTTTTTTGCTATTTCCCATCACTCATCTCCTTTCTAGACCAAACAGGCCTAGGTTACTTAGTCATTCCTTATCGTAAATCCATTACATACCTTTGATCATACTTGTCAACTTTTCTGAAACATTTGCATTTGAACTGTATCCTTCTTGAGGTGGAGAAAACCCTACTGAACAAGAGTAGAGGTGGAGAAACTGGATTTCTGCAGCAGAATAACAATGCTTATTGTTTTGTTCTCTTAATGATTTATTTGTTACTCCCTTAGTGTTTGCTTTGCTTTTTTCATTGCTGCTAAATAGCGAGTTGGTGTCTTCATGAGTTACCTACCATTCCTCAGGTTCTCACTTCTGAATCATAATGGTTAGCACAGAGTTCCTCATTTTACAAATGAAGGCAGAGTTGTTTCTTTTTTATTCATATCACTGTACCATAGTAACTTTGTGCAGTCTATCCTAAATAGCTAACATTTGTGAAGACATTATACAGAAAACCAGTGATTTTCACATCAGGCATTAAAACTGCAAAATTCTCTTTAATTTAAAAGCATCAGGATTTTACCTGAAAGTTTGAAACTAATAAAAACTTAAATATGTTAAGCATCCACACTGAAAGGTTCACAGGCAAGGGCACAGTTCAGTCTGATATGATAGGCATGTAAGGATATTTGGGATTCCCTGGGGTGTCCCTCCTGACTCTGAGTTAGTAGTTAAGAAGGACACACATCTCTTGTCTATTCTGTCATAACTATCAGGGTTAAGTGAGAGACCGAGAGACAGCACAAATGACAATGGTATTTTTTTAGGCAGCCGAATCACACCTGAGATCAAATACGTCATCCTGACAAGAAATGGGATTTTTCTTACTCTCTTGTAATGAATCAGTCAAAATAAGAGTCAACTTTTTAATGTGAATATATAAAGTTAATCCCACAGAGTAAATGGCCCAGCTTCTTTCCTAGGGTATGAACACTTATCACCACACAGTTTTAAAGTTAAATCCTGTCTTATTATAACTGAATATATTATAAACCTATTCCATTATACTTATAACTGATGTTTCTTCTTCATTGTCTGAATGTGCCTCAGTAGCGCAAATAAATCATTACTCCACTAATCATATAAACCTATGCATTTTTATGACCTGTGCAATAAATGAGCTGTGCCTCTGACATGCCTTTATTCTCTCATCTTCCCCATTATGTGTCAGATTATTCAGGGTTAAAGATCCCCTGGACTTCAAAATCACAGAATCACAGAATTGTTAAAGTCATTGAGTCCAACCATTATCTAACTCTACCAAGCCACTTCTACGCTGTATCCCTGCACACCTTATCTAGATGCTTTTTAAATACAATCCAGTGATTCAAACACTTCCCTGAGAAACGTGTTCCAGTGTTTGATCACCTTTTTTAGTGTAGAAGTCTTTCCTAATGTGTAACCTAAACCTCCCCTGGCGTAACTTAATACCATTTCCTCTTGTCCTGTCAGTTGACACAGGTAAGAAGACACCAACACCCAATGCCCTATAACCTCCTTTCAGGTAGTTGTAGAGAGCGATAAGGTCTCCCCTCAGCCTTCTCTTCTTCAGGCTAAACAACCCTAGTTCCCTCAGCCCCTCCTCTTAAGACTTATCCTCAAGACCCTTCACCAGCTTTGTTACCCTTCTTTGAACCCTTTATAGAACCTTAATGTCCTTCAGTGCCCAAAACTGAACACAGTACTCAAGATAAGGCTTCACCAGTGCCAAGTACAGTGGGACTGTCACTTCTCTAGTCCTGCTGATTAAATTATGCCAAATACAAGCCTGGATGCCATTGACCTTTTGGGCAACCTGGGCACAGTGCTGGCTCATGTTCAGCCGGTTGTCAATCAATATCCTCAGGTCCCTTTCTGCCAAGCAACTATCCTGTTACTTGCCCCCAAGTCTAAAGCTTTGCACAGGGTTGCTGTGGCCCAGGTGCAGGACTCGGCACTTGGCCTTGGTAAAGCTCATACAATTGACCATGGCCCGTCAGTCCAGCTTGTCCAGGTCCTTCTGAAGGGTCTCCCAAACCTCAATCAGACCAACACAATGACCTAACTTGGTGTCATCTACAAACCTACAGAGGGTAATATTTGCCTTGTGTAGGATCTAGTAGTACATTTAGTAGCATTAATGTTTTCAAGATATATTCTGCCTACAGCTTTGCAAGCAGAGGGCATACTGGAGTGGAATAGTGAGGAAAGGGATTTGGGCTGGAGCAATGGTGCGGTCTGGCAAAATCTTGACAGCAGCAATTGTATCCAAGAAGAGAATGTTTAACACTGAAACGTGAAACAAATTTATCTGCTACAAAACTACAACTGACTCCCTAGCAAACATTATGAAGAAGAGAAAGCTGGCCTAAAATGATATAGAATTTTTAATTAAAAACAAACATTGCAAAGAAAAATAATAAAACAATAAAAAACTATGCTTTTAACCAGGGAGCGTGTACAACCCTTTGAAAGACCAGTATTTCATTTAAAAAAAAAATAAAAAAAATTTAAAAAATCAGCTTAATTCCTACCAATACAGTAAACATATATATTCTTTTGAAGTCATAAATAAATATAACATGCATGTCTTTAAAATCAATGTAGTATAACATGGGATATCTGATTTAGAGAGAAGCCAAAAAATCCACTTGTGAACAGAAATGTCCTCATAGAGAAGAACTGGAGTATCAGTTAACCTGAAAAAACACATTCAGGCAATCAAGGTGAAACAGAAGATACAATATTAATTATTCTTATACATTTCTATAAAAAAAAACCCAACCTTTGATATACAAATATATGGAGACGCTACATAAAGGTCATATCCAATTCTAAGCATGCAAAATCCAGATTTGCTGTGATACTAATTCCGCCTATGATGAAACCATGAGACTGGTGTAATGATTTGTGCCAAGCAAAGGGGCCTATATTTCATATGTCAAACTTTAGCAAGTAGCCGAAGAAAACACTAGTTGACATTATAACAGCAATAACATCTTTGTAGAACTGTATTTTCTGTTTCAATCACAGAGCAAGTGAGTAGTTAGCATCTCACTCCTTGATGATATTCTGCTTGACAAGCATACACAAAACAAAATGTTTTAAATGCCTCGTGAAGTGAAGGGGAATTATGTAATCATGTATCTTCAAAGAATACAAAGTAAATATGCACAGAAAATAGAAATATAAATACTGATTTTCATATTTTGGTTTTCAGACCAGACATTCCTTTTGGGAGGATGTGAGAGGGGTGTTGGAGTATAATTTCCATAATTATCTCTTTTTAATCTAGTGACTAATGTTAACATTAATATGCCAACTACTTTCATGAACACCTTTACTACAGAAAAGCAGAGGAAAAAAACCGTAAATACTAATTTAATAAGCAGAAATTTAAAATAAACTGGGAGATCTTTTTTTCTAGATAAAAAAAAAATGTTCATTGCTAGAGAAATAAATGGAGTTACATTAAAAAATGTTATTGGCAGCAAAATCTTAAAGCTTCATTAAATATACTAGAAAACAATGTTATATATGTGATGTTTTGTTAGCAAAGCCAATATTAGTAAGATCAATAACTTTTAATATATAGTTTATAGAAAAGAGTAATTGGTTTTATGAAGTTTTGTTAATTCTTTCCAACACAAAAGAAAATTTCCATCTAACCAATATACTCGGTAGCCGTGGAGTAGCTTAACTGCAAATACTGAAGCAAAACTAATAGTTTGACATCTATATTTCAAGGCCAAAAGAAAAGTGTCTATTTAAAAAAATAAATATCAGGAAATATAAGGAAATAGATATAAGGAAAACGGACAGCTGAACTACTCAATCAGCACCCTTTAGGTGTTGGAACTTGAGCTTTGTCCAGTTGCTTGTCTCTGGTTTCATAGCTACATGTTGAGAAATAAGAATACCCCACTTGAGGAAATAAGTCAATAGTTCCAACAAACCACAATCCACCAAAACTCAGTGAATATACGCATCATCTCTGTTTTCCATTGCTTTTATTGAAAAGTGTTACGGGAAGATCTAATTCTCAATGGCCTTCATACTCCAGAAAAGATGTAATAGATTTTTGCTGGAGTTAAAACTAAGTCCACTGCAGATTTTTTCCCATCTTCAACTAATGTCAGAAATCAGTCTTTATAACAAGACACTACAGACTGATGAAACAGAATTTTGACATCTTTTATTGTCAAAAATGGCCTATACAATTGCCAGATGCTCTACTTTTAAATATTAATAAAATTAAGTTCACTTTCTCTTCCTTTTGCCCAGTTTACTTTTACAAGAAAATCAAAATGTTCTATCTTAGGAGCTACAACTGCCTTCATTGTCTGTAAATGATTCAGAGCAAACAAGCAGTCCCATGAGTGCTGATCTTGCATCTGTCTGCTTCAGGTAACCCTGTGGGCTCATGTCGTCTTCTACTTTCTTTCATTTTTCTTCCTTTCTTGCTTCTGACATTGCTGTTACATATAACAACTGTCTCTCCCCAGGGCAAGAGCACATTCAGAACAATTTCCTCTTGGAGTTATTCTCTGACACTAGATTTTTGCATGTTAAAATTGTCTTGATCTTCAAGAGATTTAGATGTTTCGCATATCCTGGTGCATTGAGCAAAATATCCAACACACCACATACAAAACTGGCAGAAAGAAATACAACATTTTTTCTTCACTTATCATAGTTTAATTTAAAACAAAATCTCTGACAAGCACATGTTGAACTGTGCTGAGTTTTCTAATGTCAGTCATCTTAAAATGTGAATAAAGAATATTTATTTGTTTTTACCTTTCTTGCTTTTCTGTGTATTTTAAGTAGCCATCTGTTATTAGAAATAATCACACTGATATTTGACACTCTGACATTACTTAATCAAAACTGAAAACAATGTTGTTTACTGTGAAGTTTCTCATTCTCACCTAGAGCTAGTCTAGTTTCCTGATGCTCTTATTTCTTTTCAGGATGGAAATGTTTCTAGTCTAATTTCAACAATATGTCAATGTAAGTGTGTAAATGATAGAAAAATGTATCTTGACATGCCCTAAACTTTCCTGTGAGCTAGTTCATGTGATCACAAGCAGAACTCTTGACTTCTTGGAAACATGTTTTATGTATTTGAACCTTGCTATATTTCTTTTTATTCCTACCACTATCGTGTATTTACATGACCAAAGATTCAGCTATTAATGAAAACAAGATGTAGACAAACATGTATGTTTTTCTCATCTGGATTCTCTAGACAGGAAAGGAAATGGGGGTGGTACTTCCTGAAGATGTGCCAAAGCCTTTGGCATCAAAGCAGCACACACTGTACCCTTTTGTACCTGTCAGAGGTTAGTACATTACTGTATCAACATCGTGATAGCTAACAAAGTCTTCTGCTATGGAAATAATCGTGTATATATGAAGAAAATAAAAGAAGGAAGAGGAAGGGCAGTAAGAAAATCAAACCACTAAAATTGTGTTGCAGACCAAGTAACACAGCTTTATGTTTCCCATATTTTTATAGTATGACTGCTGGCAGACAGTTGGTTACTAGGTATTTACCAAATTTGTTCAAAGAATGTTAAGCACAAAAGAGCAACACAAGTCAGTGATCATTGCCTGTAGAATCCCACTAACAGCTCTTATCTTTGCAGATGAAACATAAAGAGATGTGTATTGTAATACATTGAATGTCAGAATGCCTGATATGAACCAACTGTAAAACAGGAAAAGGTCTCTCTCTCAGAAAGTATTTTTCCTGTTTAAAGCTTCCCTGATACATAGTATACCAGTGTGGTATATATAAAATATTTTAAGAAAGTATCACAAGTTTCTGATATAGGCAACTAATCAAAAAGGAATTAAAATTTCAGTTTTAGTTTTTCATTCTAGATTGTCTCTACCTGAAGAGTTCCTCGTAGTCAAGAACAGAAATAAGACCTTGCTGTCTTAAAAAAAAAAAAAAAAAAATAAAGTGCTACAGTCACAAATGGTAGAGAATTGAGTCAAAAAGATGAACTTGTGGAATGGTAAGTCTGTAAAGCATGTCTTCATTTCATCCCTGACTGTATGAAATTTTCAAAAAACAGCCTAAACTCCTTACAGTAAGAAAATCTTTACAGAGTACAATGGAATTAGTATTCCATTAATATTTGGACAGCACTTAGCCTCAGTTTCTAAGAGAGGAAAAAAATAATGAAATTCAGAGTTACGGTCAGGCATTGCTTATATAATACTATGTCTTTGTAATAGTAAGTTGCCAAAGATGCTAATGGAGAATTATTTTTAAAGCTTTGAAATGCTTTCTAGATGTACAGCACCTTGACTTAATCCTGCTATTTTTGTTCATTAAAAAAAAATCATTCTAATGAATCCTTCTGTTTTGTTTAAAGCCCAAATCCATTGCCAAACAAATGCTTTGTTGTTAGAAATGTTGGTTGTGCCAAAATTGATTTTGAATTACAAACCTAAATTGAATACCAATGTCTGTGAAGCCTTATTTCAAAAGTAATAGGAAACATCTTCAATTTATTTGTTCTGAGAAATGGAATTGCTTAAAACTAACATTCTGGAAAATGTAGTTACAAGCAGACATCAAAGCAGACGAAAATTTATTTGAGACAAAATAAAAATCTTTTCAAGAATTATGAATATAATCTTCAGGACTTGGAGTTCTTGAAAGCAAATGCCCTTCAGCTTCAACTGATTTCAGTCTCAGACTTAATACTTTATTTTTTTTTGTTTCACTTTGTGCAGTGTGGAAGCAATCCTGTGTCACTGAAATGAATTTATTACTTTATTTATCATTGATGATTATGAGGGTTATTATTTATGTTTGTGAACAGGAGCTTAATTCTTTTTCTTTCTGCCATATAAACATTCAGCAGAAATACGGTGGCTGCTTTGTGGGTTTTGCACTTTACAGCAATCAAAGACTGATAGAAACAGATAAACTTGTACAAAGAAACAGTGAGTTGTGACAGATTCTATTGTCAACACATAAGCAGCCAAATTGTTTCTAACTTCTTAGTTATGAGGTGGTCTGCTTAAGTTCAATAAAGAATTTTAAAGGACATTTTAAGGTGAAGAATCTGATAGTATATCGCCAGACTCTTATTGGAAATTTTTAGTTTCTCAAGCCTGTAAGACAATGTGGGAGAAAGGAGAGAACAATTTGTAAAACCAAGTTGAGTATAGAGTATGGTAGCATTTGCTGTTCAGATTTGGTAGCTAATCTATTCACAGTAAATGAAAGGTGGTGGGTAGGATGTGAACAGACTACATATTTGAAAGAAAGTGGTTACTTCTGATATGATGGGAAAGAGGGAGGGAGAGACATTATTTTTTTATTATTATTTTTTTTCCTCATTTTCCCCTGTCTCCACCTAATCCCTGAGTCTTGTTAGAGACTCAGAGTGGAGTCCTAGAGCCACACTCCTGAACTTTATGTTGGCCTTTAAAAATGCTCTTCAAATATTAATCATACATAATATCTATCTGCCTATTACTATGTAGTTGATCAGATTTACAAAAGCTCTTTCCAGAGCTGTAACACTCTCATAAATTCAGTGATTTTAAGATTTAGAATGCACAAGCAGTGTGAAAACAAAGAACATGTATCACAGAACTGTAGAATTTTAATTAAAGCCAGAAGAAGCAGGATAATTAAGGTACACTACTAACATCGATATCACATTTAAGTGGCCATTTGGAAACCTTTACAACCAATTGTCTGCTAGAGAAACAGCTTGTTAAGCCTGTGTGAGTTCAGACACTTTGCTTGGAGAAATTACATCTTCAGTGGGAAAATTACATCAGAAATTGGGAACAATTTCTGCTAATATAATTAAAAAATTAATAGAAAATTGCACAGAAGTAAATTATCTGAGGAGAAATACAGTTTAAAAAGATTTAGGTAAATGGAAAGTATTTAAAATTAATTATATTGCTCTATTTCAGAGAACCTCTATAAAGTATATTTGAAAAGTCTTAATCAGATTTCTGTCAGATACTTAACTCTATAGATTCTAGTGGTGGTGATCTTATGCTCTTTAAAGCCCAGTAGACTTAACCAGTATTCAAAATATGGTTTCAATGAATAATTTTTATCTAAAAAATAGGGTTAAAAAACCAAAACAATTTACCTTAGATGATCAGATATTGCCAGAAGTTACAGATATAAATTAAGATGATATAAATATAGATATGGATATGTGAAATAGGGAAAGGAAACTGAACCTGCTGTGTATGTGTTTCTCTTGCAAAATATCATAACTAATTTAGAAGTAATAAAACCACCATAATAGGATAATAAGTAATATCAAAACCTTAAATTAGTTCATAAATAAAGATCTTTGGGAAACATCATATAAAAAAAAAGAAAACGGTACATGAAATAATTTGGAAATGGAAGAAAAAATATCTGCATTAAGGGACAAGCCAGTATATATAAACATATGTTTAGCCGAAAAAAATCTGAATAAAGTAGTTAAGGAAAGTTTTCACTACAGTATTGGGAATATAGCCTACATTGTGTAAGGGCAACATGTTTCGAAAGTTGTTGAATGTAGAGAGAAATTTTGAGGGTTCAAAAATATAATGTCAACACCATGGTACATAATGTCAGAAAAGCCTGGTGTTATTCGGGAGAAACTAATGACTTGGAATCCAATCATTTTTACCAAAATGTCTTTGGTTCACTGGTTAACAGAAACTATGAGAACAGAAGTAACTAATTACAAAAGAACTCACTTAGAAAATCATAATTGTTCTGTCTCATAATCCTAGTCACAAAATGGTTTCTCCATGAAAGAAACAGCTGACAAAGAAATAATAAAAAATAAAATAAAATAAAAATATATATATAAAAATATTAAAATAATTTAAAATAGTTCAAAATCCTCAGAGGTATAATGTGACCATGAAGATTAAAAGTGCAGATTGTCATAGAAGCCCTCTGGACACTGTCCAATAGTCTGAAGAAGCTTTATTGTAGATACTTCAGTGATTTTACTAAACAAAAAGTAGTTTTACTTATTTTGTATTTTGACAACACTCAGTTATGCCTGATATAAAGCCAAAAGTGGAAAATATCAACAATGTGCAAACTTATAAACAATAGTACTATACATTATAACACATATTAGGAACTAATAATAGAAATTGTAGATGACAGAAATATAATTGAAGAGATCATTATAGAAATGGATATTAATGTATGTTTTCCTTGACAGGTGTAGGAAGAAGACAGTTTTTAGAAACCTACCCTCGAGAAATGTTTCACACTTGTGAAATATCAATTTAAAATATCTGCAGCAAAAAAAAATCTATAAAAAAGTACTTAGAAACAAAAGTGTGCAGGACAGTTTCTAGGGAACACCACTAACTGGGTTACCAAAAATTGTGAAGAAGCAGCAAGTAATCTCTTTGAGCCCTGCAGTACTCTGTAATCATCTCGATTAGGGAACTTTTAAATTTTCTTCTCCTTCCTACCAACGCATACACCAGAAAACCCTCCCTGACAATGGTACTTACTGTTTAACTGAAGCAAATACTACTTACCAATTCATGTTATTGTTTATACCATTTTAAATAAAGGAATTTCTAGACCTATTGATTTCTGCCAGTCATTAATAATAACGATCTAAGTAGAATTAATCTATCAGTGTTAAAATTAACTAGTTGTCTGATTTCTGGAATGCTACAGAGCTATTAAAAATATTCCAAAATAAATTTAGAATAATAGAATATTGACTGATTTTCCCAAAAAAGAAGGCAAAATAAATTAATGGCAACAAACGGTGCCTTCTTAAAACTATCACAGGTTACAATGTGATCATAAAGCCGTAGAACCATAAGATCTAGCACATTTATACTAGAGTAACGTAGCAATATCTGTTTCAGTTATTCAGCTTCTTTCCCAGTATTCCTTCCTTCTGTTGTTTTCAAATAAAGCCATCTACAGTCTTTTCAGAGTATTCAATAAAAAATATTATATTGGTCATGTAGATGGTACATGGTACATGTTATTACTAGAGTTCTACTGTGGTGAATATGGCAATCTCTGTTCAGTTCAGACAAATATAATCAGCTATGTTTCTCTTTATAAAATCACAGAAAGGTTTAGGTTGGAAAAGACCTTTCAGATCATCGAGTCCAACTATAAATCTAACATTGTCAAGTCCGCTGCTAAACCATGTCACTAAGTGCCACATCTAATTGGCTTTTAAATACCTCCAGGGATGGTGACTCAACTACTCCCCTAGGCAGCCTGTTCTAATGCTTAACAACCATTTCTGTTGAAATTTTCCTAATATCTAATCTAAACTTCCCCTGATGTACCTAGAGGCCATTTTCTCTTGTCCTATCACTTGGTACTTTAGAAAAGGGACCAATACCTACCTCACTACAATCTCTCAGGTAGTTGCAGAGAACAATAAAGTCTCCCCTAAGCATCCTTTTCTCCAGACTAAAGAACACCAGTTCCCTCAGCCACTCCTCATAAGTCTTGTGCTCTAAACCATCCACCAGCTTAGTTGCCCTTCTTTGGACATGCTTCAGCACATCAGTGTCTTTCTTGTGGTAAGTGGCCCTCATCACACATTCCTGCCAAGAAGCACTATTTATGAAAAACCACCACTTTCCTGAATTCTCAGGAAGAAAAATCCCTTGGCACAGATCTAATTCAAAACAAGAACATAGTCTTTAGAGGTTGAAGATTATAGAATTTGCCTTTTAAGCAGGAGCCTGGAGCTCTTCTCTTGTCTCATTGAAAGCTCGAACATAGCTTATGAATATGTGCAGGCAACATTTTGTCACATTGGATCCAAAAGCAGAAAAGGCCTTGACTGTGTAAGAACTGCTCAGCAATAACAAAAACATCTCTGAGTTATCAACACTGTTTCCAGAACAAATGCAAAACACTGCCCCATTGTAACTACAATGAAGAAGATTAACTCTACCCCAGCATAATATTAAACAGAACTGGCCCCAATACTGAGTCCTGGGGAACACCACTTGTGACTGTCTGTCAGCTCATTTTCCATTCACTACCTCTTTTTGGAACCAGCCATCCAGTCATTTTTTTATCCAATGAAGAGTATGCCTATCGAAGGCATGAGCAACCTGTTTAACTATACCACATTGGGAAGCTTTCTTTTTTAACCTAGGCCTCAAGGAGGCAGAAGACTTCCCAAGAAGTAGGTCTGGTCTGCACACTTGGCCTTATCTTCCCTTTCAAAAGGAGTCTTCTATGGTCTCCTATGACATCAACTTGGTTTTTTTTGGGTTTTTTTTTTTTTTTTTTTATGGAAGCAGATACAGGGCATATGCTGATTTAACCTTGTCGACACCTCCAACCTACATAAACTGTATTCTTTGTCATTATTCAGTTCCACTTGCAGAGCCTTGTACTTAGTATATATGTATGATAACTCACAGACAACAGTAGACTTACAGTACATACAGTTCCAATGTTTAGTTTATAAATTATTTATTATAGATGTGGTAGTATGATTCTCCTTATATACATTTTAATAAGTATTTTTTCAATGTAAGGGAAAATTTACATCTCTTGGACACTAGTTATAGAATTATTTGGTTTTGTGTTTGACATATTTCTAGTACCATAGGCTAAATTACATTAAGGATAAATCTGGTCCTTTATTTGAACCATAGCACCTTTTAGGAGCCTCAGCAGCTGTGTAAACTGAATTACATGACGCAATCTGGGAATTAAGGCACAGTAATTACTTTGAACACTGGTAGCAGGCATCCCAAAATACAGATTAAGGTTGTAATTTTCCACTTTGTCTCCAAAATTGTTTACCAGTATCATCAGTTGAAGGTAATTAAATCTGCTAATCTGTAAAGGATATTTTGAAACTAATCTAAATTTCAAAAAGGTGGCTTTAATATGTAAATTGTTTACTTTTACTTTCACATCTAGCTGCCTTTTAATGAAACCCTGCTACATGGGGGAGCATATTAGATGCAGGATACTTTCTGATGAAACAGAATATCTGTGTCATTATGTTTTTTGAATGATTGCATATCCACCAGTGATCTGTTTAGTCTCTATTCACAGAACTCTCTTCAGCTTCTCATTACTAGTTTTTAAATAGCAGAAAAATGAGCTTTCAATCAACCATGAAGGAAATTCGTAAAACACTAGAGGAAGATAGATTTTTTATTTCTTTCTGTCTAAATTTCTGATGTGAAAAGATTTTACTAACAACATCAAATGTCTAAAAAGTGTTCTCTTTGTTGCCCCGATGCAAAGGTGTTATGTAAATCCTTAATGTTCTGATGAGCAGACTTTTCATTATGAAATATAGAGCACTAGATTAAAGTATATTGTCACAAGGGATTTCTTAACTCCTGAAGAATGGAATAATATATCATTATTTCCCATTTATTTTAGTAACAGTGAAGTAGCCTTGAGGGGTGTTCATCATTTTTCTTGGAAACTCTTTCATATGTGGTCAGCTCTCATATGAAAATTTACATATGGGAGGGAGACAAATGCCATGTTCCACTAAGTCCAAAATGCAGTCAGAACAGCAGATTTAACATAAACAGTACTAGAACTTTGTCATCAAAAAAGCTGGACATCAAAAGTACTAAGTCCGTTTGCCAACAGTATTTTTCAACAGAAAATTAGAATATTTCTTGTTCTTACTTACAAGGTCCCTAAAAAAATGTTTAATTATCAAAAGTGAGTAATGGAAAAATGTAAGTATGTTTGCTGATTATTCACTGAATATTCCACTGAGACATTCTTTTGGGAAATCCCTGGCACGGAGCATGCAAGCTTTTGGGTCCTCCCCTCCCCTGATCTTCCCACCTCTTCTATTCCTTATATTTATTAATATGAATTACAAATTTAAGAAAATTTATGATAACAAAGGAAATATTTGAAAGTATTATGCAGAATTCTGTATTACGCACTTTTGGATCCTTTGCTTCTGTTATGATGCTGCTGTGGGTGAACTGTTGTGCAAAAACATGGAAAATTTCTGTTCTTTAGAGAACAGATAAGGACCTAATCTATGTAAAGTCTCTCAAGTATATACAATATAAAAATTAATGACTTTACAACTTTTCTACTAACTCAGTTCAGTCATTTTCTTATAGTTAGCCTTCAAATTCTTAGTCTTCCAGTCAGTAATCACTCATCTCTTAGCAGTTAAGTTTTTTTCCATTTTGAAAGACTGCTCTTTGATAATGGAAATTCAGTATTTCAGAGCTTTGGCTTCATAATACCACAGCCATTCAAATTCAGAATTTGTTTCTCAAAATAAATCTCTGGATTATTAAGTTGTCAAATCTACCAAAACTATTGTATTAGTTTTATGTGGCAAAGTATGGTGAGGCTTCAGGTGTGGCTTCTGTGAGAAATTATCAGGAACTGCTCCTACATTGGACAGAGTCAGTTTTAAGTGGCTCCAAAATTGACCCACTGCTGCACAGAGCTGAGCATATCAGTGACACTGGTGGTGACTCAGTGACAACGTATTTAATAAAGAATAAAAATACTGTGCAGCATCTGTGAGAGAGACGTGAGAAAAACATGAGAGAAAAAGTTATGCAGACATCAAGGTTAGTGAAGAAGGATGGAGAGGAGATGCTCCAGGTGCTGGAGCAGAGATTCCTCTTCAGCTTGTGGAGAAAATCATAGTGAAGCAGAGGAAAATTATGAGAAGGAAGGAGTGGCAGAGAGGAACTGTTATGGACAGACCACAACCTTCATTCTCCACACTCCTGCACCACTTGTTGGTAGGGAAGGAGGTACAAGAATCAGGAACAGATGAGTGAAGTTCAGCCTGGGATGGAGGGAGGTGCAAGGAGAAGGTGTTTTTAGATTCATCTCTGTTTTTCACCATCCTACTCTATTTTTATCTGGCAACAAGTTAAATTAATATTCCCTGATTTTAGTCTGCTTGCCCATGGTAGAAATTGCAGAATGATCTCCTTGTCTATATCTCAGCCCACAAGGTTTTCCATCCTATTTTTGTCCCCTGTCCTGATCAAATTCTATCACCCATCCCACTGGGAAGGAGGGAGCTGTGTAGTTTGGTGCTTAGCTGCCTACCAACAGAGGTGGAATGAGAGAGCATCTTGGTAGGTATCTGTCAGCCAGTAAGTTACATCATCAAAACAACCTATCACAATAAAGGTCAGATGTTGCTTTCTATTGATACTTCTAAATATTACCTAGTAACTACATTCAGACCGTGATAAGTCTTGAGTAAGTCCAAAAGTTAAAAAGAGACTGCATACTAAAATGTCACACTGAAGTCACAGTTATTTGGTTACTAACATTATCCTGCAAGTCACCTGCTTCTTTGAGCTAAGAAAATATTTATTTGTGGAATTCTGTATTTTATCTAACAATTTTGAATATGTTTTGTCAGTGCTTTGCTTTATATTTTTCAGAGTCATACAGTAACAAAAGAAAGGATTTATTAAATTCTACTGGGAAAATACCTGAGAATGCAGTCCTGTGTTAAGAATAACCAAATTTTCTAGGTCTTCCTGAATTATTCTTTGGAAACATGGTGTTTAACCTTAAACTAGTTTATGAAGAAAAACAAAAACAAAACAACAAAATAAATGGTGAAAAATCTGTTGATACAGCAAAGGAAGAAAATAACATCATCAGTGCTTAAAATTCACATTTGAATAATGATAATCTGAAGTCTGATACATTCTCTAAGAGTCAATGTTACACTTGAAATCTGCATGGCCTATCAGTTTTTATTTGTTAATAATTTTACAACTGCAGTTCTACCTATTAGATTTAAATTCCTGTTTTAATTAAGACAAATATTGCTGTACATCAAGACCTAGAATTCTGAACATCACTGAAAATGGTAAAATATTTCACCTAGAATTAGGAAAAAAAATGTAGCTTTCTTTCTTTTTAAATACTGTTTTTGCAAATGGTGTAAACAGAAAAATAAGTAAGGAAAGTTGTTTTGTTTTGTTTTGTTTTTTAAAAAAAGGATCTAAAATACCATAAAGTTATGTCAAAGGGAAGAATCATATATACAGCAACTGAAAAAAAGGAGGTATTGACAAAGAGTTTATACACTGTAGAAAAAGTAAAAACAAAATTCACTTTTTTTTTTCAAACAGGTGCATTTGAAAGATAAGCCATGGAATAACTTTTGCTGACGCTATAATTTCCATATATCTTCACATTGACAGTATAATCTCCACTCCCATCTCTAAAGAACATAGATTTATAACCACCCAATATGATTATTCTGCATCAGGAAATTGTGGAGAAGAAAAGTATCAGAATCTCAGACTAAGACAAATCATTTCGTAGACAACCTGGTACACAGAAATACTCAGTAGTGACTCCTGTTTTGCCAGATTAGTCATCTATCTTTACAAACCCAGAGAAGCAAATACTAACTTCTTTTATTGCATGAACTTTTTTTCTCTATTTAGTAGCTGTCTCTGTTTGCAATGTTGCTCACTTCAGCTACCATTATACCAAAACTATTTTACGTATGCTATTTCAGAATTGAGTCTCTAGCTCCTTTTGTCCTCTTCTAAATCACCTTCTAATCACTATGAGCATATTGAAGTTCACTGATAATTATAAATTTATATTTGTTTTTGTGTTCTTTTCTCTAGCAGTTTTCAAGTTTAAAGTAATTGTGAAATGTTTCATGAAATACATTATTTTAAAGAATTCACTTAGACTTTTCTAACTGATTCTTAAGAAACTGATTACTTCAGGAATAAATGAATTTCATTACTGGAGGAAATAATTTCTGTGTGTATAGGTAATTAATGATTTTATATCTTCCAGTATTAGTGAAACTGTGCTTTCTAGTTAAGTTACAGCTAGAACTGAAAAGTCTACTGGTGTTCATAATTGCTGGACCAGTGCTGCATGTCATGGAGATGTCTGGAGACATAGAAACTGATTACTTCAGGAATAAATGAATTTCATTACTGGAGGAAATAATTTCTGTGTGTATAGGTAATTAATGATTTTATATCTTCCAGTATTAGTGAAACTGTGCTTTCTAGTTAAGTTACAGCTAGAACTGAAAAGTCTACTGGTGTTCATAATTGCTGGACCAGTGCTGCATGTCATGGAGATGTCTGGAGACATAAAA
>NW_008621197.1:0-23513 GCF_000691845.1 Merops nubicus | reverse complement strand
TTCCCTTCTCAGAGCCTTCAGTGTAGTGGGCTTTAGGATGATACAGCACTAAGGACCAAACTGAAATTGCCAACAGATAATAAAGGTGGCAAGAGAATTTTTTAACAGGAGAAAATGGTAACAAGTACTGTTGAGTACAGCAGCAGGCTTGAACTGGACATGGACATGGCTTGAAAGGACATCCTGTGTGACTGTAAACTATTATAAAATGATCAGGCATTCTCACAAAAGTATAATAATACACAGATGCAACGGTTTTGTTTGTTTGTTTGTTTTGGGGAAGATGTAATTGTATAAAAAAAATGTTCTGCTTTACTCATATTTTGTTAATTGGGATTTTACTGGCCCTGTCAACAAGAAATGATCTCATTTAATAGCATCGACTGATCTTAAGCCTTTAAAGAAGGAGCAATGAGGATGCAAGAAAAAGATAAACTACAATGTTTTATCATTACTTTGTCTTACAGCTGCTGCCTTTTCCACACCTAGCACTCTCTTACTAAGATTAATTCTGATCTTGCAACATCATTTTTACAAACCAAATCTTCATACCTCTGTGAAAATTTGATAGGCTTTCTGTGGAAGACTTAGCTAATATTTCCAAATAGTCTGCAATACTTGGGTCATATTTTTTTTTTTTTTTCATATCTATAATATTTTAGTTTGTCTTTCATTGCAAGGCAAAAAGTACATTCTTGTTTACTGAAGTTCCTTTATTTATGCTATTTTAAAATAAAGAGAGAAAACAATTTTTTGCTTGTTTGTTTTCTGTGAAGAAGCATGGTGTTTTTAAATTATAAAACTACTAAACTTACGTCTACTTTTTTTACTTTTATGGAATTTTAATTTATTCAAATTTAGTATTCAATATTTTTGCCCATGCCTTATCATCTGTTTGCTACTTGTTGGTACTGACAAGTAATGCACATAATACTTTATTTTTGACATTACAGACACTTCAAGTGACAGATTGGGTGATCATAAACAAAGAATTATGATGGCTTAATATCATCAAACAGCAGGAGGAGAAAATCCAGGAGAAAGAAAGCTTCTCAAATATGAGGTCTTTAACAACTGGCAAATTAAGAGACAGAAATAACCATAAAATTTAAAAGGAAATTAAGTAATATTCACAATGCACTTTTAAGGGGTGACTAAGCTTCTTTAAAAAAAATATTTTCAATTAGATATTTTAAATAACTTAGTCCCTTCTCTTTTAGGTCTCCTAGACACTGCCTAGAAAAATCTCCAGAAATACAATTAAAGCAGACGTTTGGCTTTTGTAAATGGAAAATGAAATCCTTCTGTTGTCCCAGTTGACATACAAATGTTACATTTATTTGCCACAAAAACATACATAATATAACAAATAAATAACAAGTATAACAAATATAATGCTGGGGGAAAAAGAAAACAGTTATACTGTAATTTTTATTTCCTTTAACTTATATTATTTTGTTTCCTCAAAGTTTATGTGTTCATAAAAGGAAAGAGTAAAACAACAGAAAACCAAAGATGAAACAATAGCTCGGTACTTCCAATTACACCAACCAAGCCATGCAAGCTACAACTGCTGATACAGAAGCAACTTTTCAGTACTTTTTTTAGAAAAATAAGTCAGGTATAAATAAACTAAGTTCTGGTGTTGCTGCTTTCAAGGAGGAGTGGAAGTTGTCAAAGTGCTAGTTAAAAAGTAAGAGAGAGACAAAATCATAATGTTATAGTTCAGCCAGCCAGACATCTGCTGGTAAAGTAGCACAAGAAGCTATAGGCAATCCAAGAGACTCCTGGAGTGCATTGAGGGTAAATTCTGAAGTCAGGTAATGGGTAACTCTACCACAGGCAATATGATACTGGACCTGATGGTCACCAGCACAGCTGAGCTAATTGGTGATGTCAAGATTGGAGGCAGCTTGGATTACAGTGATCGTGCCTTGATGGAGTTCACAGTTCTGAAGGAAACGGGTCAGGCAAAGAGTGAAGTCAGGACACTGAAATATAGGAAAACAAAATTCCAGCTCTTCAGTGACCTAGTCCATAGGACACTGCTCTTGGGGACAAGGGAATAGAACAGAGCTGGCAGATCTGTAAGGTTGCTTTCCATGGAGTGCAAGAGCTCTCGATCTCCAGCTGTAAGAAATCAAGCAAAGAAGGCAAGAACCCAGCATGACTGAGCTGAGTCCTGCTGGTGAAACTAAAGGGGAAGACAGAATTGCACAGGCAGTGGAAGCAGGGACAGGTATCCTGGAAAGGGTATAGGGACAGCGCCAAGCTGTGTAGGGATGGGGTCAGGAAGGTCAAGGCATGGCTGAAGCTGAACTTGGTAAGGGATGCAAGTAGTAAGGACTCTACAGGGGTGTCACTCAGGAAAGCAAGGTCAGAGAAAGTGCGCCCCCCCAATGAATATGACTGATAAACAGGTAACAACAGATGAGAAAACCAAGATGCTCAGCTCTTTTACTTCAGTCTTCACTAGCAATCCCTCTTCCCACACCTCTCAAATGGATGCAGCACAAGATGGGGACTAGGGGAGCAAAGCAAATTCAGTGTAAGAGAAGATCAGGTTCATGACCACCTGAAGATCCTGAACATATGTAAGTTTATGGGACCTGAAAAGATGCATCACAGAGTCCTGAAGGAACTGGCTGATGTAGTTGCCAAGCCATTCTCCACGATATTTGAAAAGTCATGACAGTCAGGTGAAGTCCCTGGTGACTGAACAACGGAAAAAAAAAAAAGAAAAACAAAACAACAAAACAAAACAAACAAAACCAAAACCAAACTACAAAGGAGGACCCTGGGAATGACTGAACCATCAGCCTCACCTCTGTACCCAGGAAGATCCTGGAAGACATCCTCTCAGAAGTTATGATAAGGCACATGGAGGACAGGAAGGTGATCCAAGACAGTCAAGTCTTCATGAAAGACAAGTCCTGCGTCACCAACCTGGTGGCCTTCTATGATGAAATGACTACATCAGCGGACAAGGAAAGAGCTATGGATGTTGTCCACCTGGATTTCTGTAAGTCATATCACACTATCCACCACAACATTCTTCTCTCTAAATTGGAGAGATATGGATTTGATGGGTGTACTGTTTAGTGGGTAAGGAACTGGGTGGATGGTCACATCCAAGAGGTACTGGTCAATGGCTCAATGTCCAGGTGGAGCTTGGTGACAAGTAATGTCCCTCAGGGGTTGTTCAATATCTCGATCAATGACATAGACATTGGGACTGAGTGCACCCTATTCAAGTTTGCAGATAATACCACAGTGAGTGGTGCAGGTGACACACCTGAAGGATGAGATACCAAGCAGAGGGAATTAGGTTGTCTGGGGCTCTGAGCAACCTGATCTACTTGAAGATGTCCCTGCTCACTTCAGGGGGTTTGCACTAGATGACCTATAAGGGTGTCTTCTGACCCAAACTATTATATTTCTATAATTCTGTGTCCTGCTATGATTGACTACTTGAAAATATTAACTCTGGCACTGTTGAATAATTCACTCTATCCCGCCTTACCCTGTTTTTTTCTATTAGTCTCTGTCTTCTTGAAAAGAAGACAAATTTGAGAAAGGTGGAAGAACACATCAATACTGCACTCCTGATAAAGAAAACAGCTTAAAACTTGCCACAGACATCTTTAACCCCAATTGTGCTTGAGGAAGCTGCCATTGTCAACCCTGGAACCAAGAAGGACATAGGAACAGAGAGCATGACACCAGAAGAACAGTGAATAAGTATGAATGATTTTTCTCAGACAAAACTCTCAATCATTTTACTACTGAAAGGGTGGGTTTTTTTGTTTGTTTGTTTGTTTGTTTTGTTTTTTTTATTATTTACATCATTAGGATTACCTGACTATGAAAACTAATCATACTAATGGTAAATTCTTGGCCTCACAAGTATAGTAAAGTATAGTATGTTCCTTTTTGATCATCTAAATATCTGAACCCTGAAAATATTAACTGTATAAAGTACTTCCCAAATACCTTGTGTTTATACTATAATCATCACCCTTATGAAAGTAGCAGCAAGTGTTCATTTTCCAATTTTATGAAGAGAAAAATATAACAAAGTTATATCAAGTAGGCATTGAGAGAAATGTTTCAATCATACTGTACTGCTCCTCTGTTGTATATTGTAAACACTTTCTTTCATGTGTACAGGCATCACTTATGAAAGAAGTTCTCTGAATAATCTTAAAAAAATATTGATGCTAACAATTCCTCCACTTTTGGCAGGGTCTATAAATGTCTAAAAAGTTGCACTATATATTGCTTTAAGAAATGTATTTCCTGAAAATTGTGGAATATCTCTTAAGCCTTCAGGAACTGTCAAGAGACTAGAAAGATTATTAAATGCAGTCTCCCTTGTTTAATTTTTCTGTGATGTCATGAGAAGCTGTGGAGTTATTGCAGCATTGTCATTATGTAGAATACTAATATCCTGTGTGTTTACTGACTTGGTCTTTTAGAAGACTCCTAAGCAGTTGGAATGTACTGCTTCACTTTCTCATATGAGTGATTAGGTATCAGTCAGCTGGAAACTCAAAGGCAATCCATAAAATTTCCTGAGGCTATTATTTGGCTTTTCTTTTTTTTTGTACTTTATGGAAAGAAAAGGGAAACACTAATTCTTTTTTTGCAGGTTTTAAATTAATTCTCATAAATTTAAACGTACTTGTGTTTCTTCTTTCTTTAAAAATATCATTTTGTGGTGGTTGGCTGGGGAAGCTGGGAGGCAGGTAAAATTGTTGATATTGGTGTATGAGCTAACAAAAGCCCTTGCAAATCCTATGTCTGAGTCCACTGCACCTTTTTTTTGTGGTAAGCATCAGTGAATGAGATCCATCTGGATTTAGAATGCCTTGGTGATTTATAATGTAAGTATAAGAATTCCTCCTCTAACAAAAAAACAGGTTATAAAGAAATTCCCTCCTTTCTTGCTTGCCTTACGTTTCTATTCACTGCTACCTTCATTATGGGGCACAACTATCAGGGCGACATCATCACAACAACTATCAAAATGAAGGACCGTATACTTCTCTCCGGAAAAAAAAAAAAAAAAAAAAAAAGAAAGGTGGTTGTGTTTTTAATTCATTGTCGTAACAATTTTAATACAAAATATTGTGAACATGCAGGTTACAGTTTAAACATTTGATACAAAGTGAAAGAAATTCTTAGAATGGCTTTGTTATTAGATAGAAATCACATTCTTTGCATTTCTGACTCAGTAAGGAGGGATGGGAACAGTAAATCACATGTACTTTGAAAATACAAAATATTTGTTTTGTACTGTCTTAATGAGATCACACCCCAGCAGCATAGTACACATCTGGCACACATAAAGGGAAGGTAAATTTTTAGCATACATTAGAGGGTGAAACACTCTCAGCAATAGTCAGACTTCACTGTAGAATTGTATGCAGTTAAATTAACATCTGAAAAAATATGAATAGAATTTAGTTATATCACTTTTATGAAGATGAATATTCCCTTTGACACCAGTTTCTGAAGAAACTACAGTCAGGCAAGTTCCTGGTGCTGTTAGTGAGAATCTGCCTTGTCACAAGTGTATATGTGCAATGAATCATTGATGAATTGAAGCTTTTACCCGTGGCAAGTGGAAAATGTGTTATGGATAATTCTCATTCTACTTTTTTATTGCAAAGCTACATCACTGCTTACACATAAAAATGTTCTCCTCTTAATCACTCTATTTGAGAGCCCTTGAAACGTAATGCTGATGATTCCTAGCTAGCAAGCTAGATAGATGCTAATGCAAAGTGAGTCATTACAATTTAGGTATGACCTACTGCCTAACGCTTTCAAATAATTTGAAAGAGTGATATAGGCATGATATACAAATCACATTATGTCTCTAACTGGTCTGAAATAGTACACTCTATTTTCTCAATCGTATTAAGGCAAAGTATAGTCTAGCAATCAATCTCACTGACCTTTGTTTTCTTTTGTGGATAAGGCATATGAATTCTTTTAGCTCGCAGAATTAAGCATATAATCAACACACACACACTTCTCTTATTCAGCAGTGACCATTGACTGGTAAAAAAAATTAAACCAATGAACTTTACTTTAGACAAAAGTTATTAGTACCATCACATTTGTCTCATACTTCCAGAAATGAGAGCTAATTCCGGTGTCCAATTATCAGATGATATGTAATAATACAGGAGCACCATATAACATTGCCCTGTCCATATCACAGCAGGAAAACATATTGACTTGATCAAATCCAGAAAACATCTTAAAAAACACACTGTTGGCAGTCTAGTGAAATATACACAGTAACATCAATATAAAACAGCAGGATCACAAGAGTATAGTGATTCTCAATCATACATTGCTATGTAAATTGCCTTTCTTGCTGTGTAACACCCTCTATAAATCTGTAAATTAAAAAAAAAAAAAAAAGGCAAATGGAAGAAAATTTGTCTTCTTGCTGCATTTTTTTTTTTTAAGTAACAAGTTCCATTTGACTTTTCATGCCCCTTTTAACATGGTAGGGAAAAAAAACAGTCTAATTTATAGTATCTTTGTTGGCAACTTTATCATTTAGCATACTTCCTCATTGCTATTCACATAAATATCTTGTGACTTCCTTTTACTGACATCCACACAGTAATCTACTGATTAACAAAAATCTCCCAAAAGAATTGTGACTAAAGGAATGAGTCAAACTTTTATATTGATAAGAACTTCTCTTCACCAAAGAATATATGGATAAAAGCAAAATCCTAGCTTTAAATGGAAACTAAGCTTTTATTAATAACAAATTAAAATATGTTTTCCTTTAAATGCCTGGTCATTGAGAAAAAAAAGTAGAAAACATTGTAGAATTTCTATTTATAGTATCTGTATTTGTTTTTATCATGCAGGTGCTACGAATGAAATAAGAATAGTCATGAACAACTTAAATTTAAACTTGCTCAGAAAGAGTTCATGCCATTGATGCATTGAGCATACAGACATTCATAAAGTCAATCATTTCTCAGTGTGTCTAGAAATTAGCTTTGTATTGATTATGCCTAGTTATCTGTTGTGTTTGTGACAACATGAAAATGGGCACAGGCTTCTTTCATTGATTTACTGTCCAATAATTACTATTCATTTTTTATTGATTATAAACTTCTATAATCATTTTACTTCCTTCCTTTTTATGCTATCAGTGTCAGTTCTAAAGCTAGAACAATCTAGCTGATCAAATTTTAGAAACCTTTATGCACATGGGAGAAATGACATTCAGCAGAGCCTTTTTAAATTTATGTGAAAATACAATGTTTGTGTCCCTCAAGTCATTTACACCATTTTAGCACACAAAATTTAGGAAGATAATGGAATAATAACCCAAGAGAAAGTGTCCACAGTTTACATTATGGCAACTAAACCAATTCATGTAGTCTTTTTTTTTTTTTCTTTTTTTTTTTTTTTTTCCCTCTTTTTCCTGAGAATGATAGACAAGAGTTCTATGTGGAGACAAAAAAAAAAAAAAAAAAAAAAAATTAAGGCAAAATTTCAGGAAAAAAAAAAAAAAAGTAGTACTGAAGCAGCACCCAACAGACAAAACAAAAAAGTAAACACTGTAACAGAGAAATCTGTCATTCTCTCTTCCTCCAGCTTGGGTTTCATGCTTAACCAAATTGTTCTCATTTAGGACTTACAAGAACTGTAAATCTTATGTTCTTGGCCAGTGAAATAAAAGCCATCCACTACTGAGGTGTCTGCAGATTAAATAACTGAAGAAATAGCTCACTATTTCCTCCCTAATTCCTCAGAAGGTATCTGGGGTATAATAACGTCTTGGAACAAGGATGCATGACAGCCAGAGGTAACATTAGCAGTACCCAGAGATGTAAATCAGACAAAAAAAAAAAAAAAGCTTTGAGTTGGAGGTGTTTTTTTGTTTTGTTTTGTTTTGTTTTTTTTTAATTTCAGAAACGTACCTAAAAGCTATCTGGAGGATAACAGCAAGCTCAAGCTTTCTTCTTCTATTTAATAATTTTTTAGATGAGGGAAGATGTGTATTTCTACCTGAAAAAGAGTGGTAAAGGTAGAATACTTATTAGAATTCAAAGGCAGTTCAATTCACTGACAATGAAAAAAACCAAACAAACATTGCATCCACTTTTTCATTTTCTGTTAGAATTTTTAACCATAAGTTTAATGTACAAAAGGTGGCAACAACAGTACTGACTGTATCTTATATAGTGACTATTACTGCTGTGTTTCGCATGCACCAATTTATCTCAGTTCTATCTTACACCATTCAGATTCAAGTCTAGATGTTTTTTTGTCTTTAAATCTCGATCACTATGGCATTAAGGTGAAAACTAAGCAGCCCAGTCTCCACAACTGAGTTGTTCACAGATGAGTAGGTGTTTGTATTTCTGTGCTGGGGAAATATAAAGACTTCCATGCAAATTTCTATGTTACTTAAATTAGTGCTTAGTGATTTAAAGCATTTTGATGACCTTTTAGTATAAATATCTAATTTGCACAAAACTCTTCTTTTAGTTGTTATTCTATAGGTTTCTGGATCTTGCTTAAAACAACTATGTTTAAAGCTCTTAAGATCTCAGTGTTAGAAAAAGAATTAAGTTCTAATCTGCACCGAACCCATGAGTTTATACATTTTCTCCTGGCTCATAAATGTTTATTTAACCACCCAATTATTAATTGCTGTTATTATCATCAAATTATACATATTGGTGTGTGCAGATTTTTTAAATGTACATTTCCAGAATTAAAAAAAATGCACATAATGAAAGTTTTCTTAATATGAAGTCTTTTCCTTCTGCTAGACGTTTACAATCGCATCACTCACTGTGAAAATTAGGATTCTTTCTGACAGTGTTTTGAAAATTCATTCTTCCCAACAAATACATGGCAGTAAATGACAGCTGTATGGGTGTTGAATGTATGAAGTATATGCAGACTCTTCCATTTTTGAATTTTGTCAGAATAAATCCTTCCACATAGTTTATGTAGAGTCAGTATATCTGTAAATTAACAAAGGTATTATTATGAATAAGTTTTTCATACCATATAGCCAAGAAAGACTATATAGCGTATTTCTCATGTCCAGTGCAGATCTACTTCATTTTTGAGTGTTGAAAGAACTACATCTGATACATGCGCTACAGAATGAATCCTACTTCTCCAGCCAAGAGGTGCACTTCTAGTACTTGAGTACGCACACTGCTGAAGCTGCTATGTGTCTCGCTCACCTCAACAAGGCAATAAATTGGCCACTCAGAACTGGATCAAAATAGCAGGTGTGCAGAGGTGATGATGAGAGACCTAGGGACCTAGAATTAAGTGAGTCAACTTAATAGCACAGATGCACACAAGTTTATTAATTCTCATTTTGTTTGCACTTATTTTCTCGTCAATACCAGAGTCAGGTTGTCTGGGGTTTGTCTAGGATAGGGTTAATTTTCACAAGAAGCTGGGAGACAACAGAATAGCCAAATAAACCAGCCAATGAGGGTATTCAATACCATACTGACATCATACTCGCTATATAAAGGTGGACAGCGGGCCAGGGGTAGGTGTGAGGGTTTTAGGCACGGCAGTCAGTTTCCAGGGCTAGGCAGTTGGTGTGGGGAGCTGTTGCATTGCATGTCACTTGTTTTATATATTATTTCATTAATATTATTAGTAGTATTGTTGTTTCTTCACTTTTGGTGTTGTTCTAATTAAACTGCCTTTATCTCGACCCATGAGGATTTCCCCTTTTCTTCTGATTCTCCTTCCTGTCCTACTGGGGCAGGGAGTGAGCAAGTGGCTGCGTGGTGGTCAGTTGCCAGCTGGCCCTAAACCACAACATGCATGGTGCATATCAGTGCTACACATAATTTTTCACCAAAAATAATGGGCAAAATCTGATTGAAGAAGAGCTCATGAGAGGAGATAATTTTTCAAATGGAGTAAATGATTTACCTATTCAGAAAGAAAAATAATTCAAATGATATTGTATTTACTGTGCATTGCTTTAATCAACACTGCCTCCATAAGTACTGAGTAGAATTATACATTGTCCTACAAAGAGAACCCTAGGGTGATTCTGATCCTGTGTTATCTGTGTCTTTTGGGTGGTGGTCTGGATCACAATTTTCCTTGTTCTCAAAGCTCATGGAAGCTGTAGTTTTGCCATTTATCAGCAACATATTGTGGATAAATTCCGAGACATTCCCTGCCTTTGTTATTTTAATTCTGAATTCACATTGCACAAATAAAAGGTAAGTTAACAGAGAAGCAATCTGAACTACTTAGTGAATAGACATTTTTTATCTCAGAAGTACTTTTCTGGTTTTGTGGTTATATCACATATTTTAAAAAGTCTGATTAAATCTCATTGAAAAAGAAGCACATGAATTAATGCTGTTCACTGGAGTTTGCTTTGAGTAATCACCCTACAGTTCAGTAACAATGAATAATTCCCATAGCAACCCCTACTGCCATATGGCACCAGAATCTACTCATACCTTAAGGACAAAATCTTACCAGACTGAAAAACAGTGTTTAAAAATAACACTTTTGTAATTCTAAATTTTATCCTAGGGACTGTCTAGAAAAGAAATGACTTTGCGAAGGAAAACAGATGTTTTTATGCTACGTTTTTCGTAACTTTCCCTATATGTTTTGGTCAAGAGAATAATCTTATAAAAATGCAGGAATTTATCTTATCGCACTTCCTCAAGTGATAAGTTCTGACTGTCATAGTAAAAAGCACAACACTTACTATAATGCAAAGCAGTATTTGCTGAAATGTTAAAAATGTCCTAGCATAACATCCCTTTTAAGCAAAATTCCCCATTGGAAAAACAAGGAAAGAAATTAAACTTTACATAAAACTTTTTAACACAAAATGGCCATATTTGTTCAAGGATATCTGCACCATTGGTGTATACTTACAATGTGGCACATTCAATAACCCATCAAGTCTTCTTGACAGAATTGTAATGGCAAGAAATAAATTTTAATGTGAGAACCATGTATTACATAAAAACAGCATACAGATTGAAGTTTTTAGCAATTCTTTCACTTCACTTTCAGGACTTTGATAAAATTCAAAACCATACCACCCTGACAATGCCCAATCTCATCTAATCTCAGTATCAATACAGAATCATATTATTTGAGTTGCAAGAGACTTCAGAAGGTTGGTAGTCAAACCTTTAGCTCAAAGCAAGGTCAGCTGTGAGATCAGGTCATGTAAGGCAGTCTCTGGGAAGAGTAAGGGTAAAAGTAGTAGTTTGTACAGAACTGTGTGACTTGTCATATCCTCAAGATTAAGCCAAAGAGACCAAAGCCAAGAGGCATCTACTTTTGTTTGATAGCTTGCTGCAAAAACAAACCAATGGAGGGCAGAAATACCCAGCACAAAGTAGCTCTAAACTAGCAGCAACTGACAATATCCTATTTTTCCTACTATTTTCATTACTATTGTAAGAACATATGCAAATTAATTACTTTCCTCAGGCCTTTCAGTTATTTGAAAAGTCTGCTAAACATATTACATTCAATGTTATATATACACATATATGTGTATGCTCAGGTATGCATACATGTTTTTCCCTCCCATGTAATGCTTAAAAATAACTTCCAGTGGTGTAAGAAATCATATAATTCACAACCTAGCTTTCCTGAAGACTCTTATACAGTGTAACTCATAGCTGTAAGTTTTCATCACTTCTTGCATTTGAGAACTCCTAAGAGATGAATCTAAAGGACAGAAGAAAAAATAGTACCAAACAGTAAAAAATAATACATACCCAAAAGTCAAAGCTCTAGAATGTGAATTTAATTGACCAAAGAGAAGACATGTGATAGTCTATCATATAAATTGCATACATTGTTGATCTCAATAGATTGATACATTATTTAGTTGTTTTTCCTTCACAAATTACTTTCACAGTATACTGAGTGCAACTTTTGAGCCAACAGCTTACCATGTGAAATTCAAGATCACATTGGTTTAAGAAAACAGCTTTTACACACATTTTTCCTTCTCAGTGCAGAGTACAAGACATTGGACTTGTATGCTTTTAAATTTCTTTTAAACTGTGTTTTATTCCTTGGCTACTTTCCTGTAGCCCCTGGACATACAATGAAGAAATGAGACTTCAAAACCTATGTACCTATACTTCTACAATGAAGACCTCTCAAACACTGTACACAGTTTTGCCTTGAAACATGTCTGTAAGGAAACTGTGTTTACAATTTAGCTCCTCAAAGGTATACAACAATTGTGATATATAATACATACAGTCTTAGCATGAGTCTAAAATAAGCTCCTTTTTACTTAGAATAAACCCACAATCATAAAGAAATAAACCCTGAGTTATTTTGTCTCCATCATTTTTATCATCAACCTGAAATATCCTCTTCTCCTGAGGACATACTCCTCTGGCACATCCAGCACTCTGAGCTTGCTTGCTAAAGATCTCTATCTCTGCTCTAGTTTGACTTACAGCCAAACTGGTTTTGTTTTCTACAATAAATCTCACGGCTAAACTAGTCTTCCTCTCTATAAACACATGCCTTTTTATCTCCACTCTTCACTGCAAATGCACATTTCCTATGAATACTTGGTTTCACAGCCTTCCAAATTTAAGGTATATTTATGGAGAGATGACAAACAAAATCATTCTTTCTAGGTCTGAGTGATTCTATCCTTGTCTTCTAACTCGATATACATTTAGAATTAGGAATAAACATTAGGTTTCAACAAAAGCTCGGTTCTATACCCTTTGACATGTTCCAGAATTACATCAGAGTTCTAGTCGTCATCTAGATTTGGGAACCTAGGTGAGGGCTCCTATCATCAGCAACATCAACAAAAATTCAGAATTTATATGTAGACAGATACTACAAAATCAGCAAAATCTGCTTCAACTCTTCAGCTATCTGTGAAAGGAATGACCAAAGACATATGGACTATTCCTACTTTTTTTTTCATATTTTTTCCCCAGGTGGAAAAGATAGTCTACAGAGCTAAAATTACTAGAGTTCTAATAGTAATCTAATGTCAAAGGAAAAATAACACAGGATGTTATTAGAGTGAAGGAAAATATCAGAAAACACACCTGGGGAGGTGTTGAGAATTACAGAAGACCAACAATAACAATATAGCTTTGTATTTCCTACTGTCAGGATGAACATTTCTGTTCAAATAAAAGACATAATCAAAGCTAGCATTGCATCCACTGGCTATTTTCAATGGACCATTTTCAAAGATAAGAGCCTAGGGGTAAAAAACTGTGAACACTTTTGCAGGTAAGCATAAAAGCAGTAGCTGTGGTTGTCTGACAGTAAAAAAAAAAAAAAAAAAAAAAAAAAAAAAGACAGCAGCAGTTACTGTTACAGTACCTTTAATCCAATCCTGGGGAGACTTAGGTTCTATTAGGGAACTTTTGCTTTAAATGAGAGTCATCCTTGCTTTAAAAGTGGTGCAAATTCTCTGCTATTTCTTCCCTTACACTGAAATATCTATATGCCCAATGGAAAAAGGAATCATGTTGCTAACAGACTAATAGATACTTAGAAAGGTTCATCTTTCTTAAAAGGCAGACTTTGAATGGGACTCAAGAAACCAGGGCTTTGTGGAGTTGCCACCATAGTGCAAGATAGAAGATTTGTAGAGTTCTGACCATGTGAGCAAGCTAGAAACTAGACACAGGAAGAATTCTAAACAAGATATTTAGGTCAAAAAGAAGTTTAGACAGATCTAACAAGTCTTGAGTAAATATCTGAAGTGAACTCATCCTCTGATAAATAAAACAACTGAAAGCATACTGTATTTCTTATTTCAGAGTATGTGTGAAAGTATGAGATTTAAGGCAAATTCATATTTTAGACTTCAAATATCAGGCAACAGTTTAATATCCAGTACCAAAAACCATCTCAATTTGAATAATTATGTTCCCTATAAGGTCATTCAGAGCCAAATGAGTAAAGTGACATATTTGTGAGGTACGTAGAAAGAGGTTTTTATGCTCATAAACACCTTCCATCACAGTGTCATTTAATCTTCTCTGTAATTTTTAAAGATAGTAATTTTGCTCTGGTAAAAGTTGACAGTAAAAAGATCCTTTCAAGATTAATTTTTCAAGGCTATTTAAAAAAGAAATAAAAACATAAAACACTAATATAATAATTGTCTAAGCTGTCAATAGGTATAGGAGAAGAGAAAAAAATTATAGTGTTTTGTTTTTATCAGAGCAAGGTTTTTTGGTCAGATTTTAGTAATAAAATCAACAACCTAAAATATGGTTTATTTGCTAGAACACTATAAAAATAGTAAAGAAAAATTATACATTTGGTAGATTACCATTTAAGAGTAAAACCAAACTTGTCCAAACACTACTAAAGTATCAGAATTGTATTCTGCTAGTTGGTGTTTTCCCCAAAGAAGTCTTAAGAAACAAAGGAGTTCAAAATGGTTCGGAAGTCATGATACAGCAGCTCATGGATCATCCCAAAGCAAACTTACACAGATCTATTTTTTTTGTTAATCAGATGCGTATATCTCAGCATGGTTGGTTTTAACAGCTGAAACAAGGCATTCAAGGAATGTTGATGCCTTAAAAACTGATGAGAGGTCACTAAATGTTGCCATAATGACTAGAAAAATACAAAATATTGTGAATCTGCCTTTTGTCTTTGGGAAAAACTGGCTGAAGTTTCATAAAGAAACCAATTACTTTTAAATAAAACTAATAAAATTATATTCCTAAAAAAGAAAACCAAAAACCTCTATTATACATGCTATGATTTTTGTCTCAAATGCATTTAACATATATTGGCACCTAAAATTTCTGTATAGTAAAAATAAATTAATCTGCATATAACAACACACATTTGTGAGTCAGTATTTCTTCCTTGATCTTTACAACGATCTTCACAAGTATTCTTTTTTACTTTAGCAAGTGACTAAAATATAACTAATTCTTCCAGGAATACTCTTCTTAAAATGTCTATTGTTCTCATGTCAGTGAGGTTACAAAAGCTTCCTGTACCTATTATAAATGCTTTTTATCACAATGTCCAAATTCCTCTATCACTGCTAATAGAAGTAAAATAAACTGCCCTTACAGAAAAGAGGTGCTTCCTTAGTCATTAGGAGCTTCTCCATCATATCATGATGGAAAGAAAAATGAAAAAGGAGTAGAACTTAATTCTGAGCCTTAAAAAGCACTCTGTGTTAACATTAATTGAATATAAGGATCTGAAGTTAGCTGTTCATTTCAAAACCCAAGAAGTATAGTTTGTGTGTGCGTTCTTAGCATTCATTTTGTTATAAATTCAACTCTATTTCTTCCTTTGAAATCATTCTAGTCTATTTTAATGTTTATACAAAACTTTTTTTCTTTAATACAAAATGTTCCTTGATTAGTGTGGTTAACGTAACACATTGTCATTCTACCTTCATGTAGGGTCCATTTTTCTAAAATAAAGTAGGTGCATTATAATATGAATATTTTTCTGTAGTTTAGTTTATCTTTGTTTCAAAATATTTAGTATTATGTAGGCAAAGATATAGACAGTTTTCTGAAAGATGCAGCTGTCACATCACACCCAAAGAGGGGAGAGGTGTCTAAGATTCACTGATTGTCTTTGCTGGAATTAGGTGTACAGAGCACTCTTCTGTGGGTGAACAACAGAGGAATTCATCATATAACTGGGCTCAGCAGCTATCAATACAATAACAATTATTAAAAATCAAATCAATACAATAACAAATTGGCATGACCATAACTGAGCTAAACAATTATCAATGTGGTAAACAAAACTTCTATAACTCAACTCATTGGTTAACAAAAGGGCCTATTACTTGCCGTGCATGAGAGGTTCATGCCCTAAATTGCTTACTAGGAATAAGTGGAAAGGAAATAGAGAGAAAAAGAGATCTGGGTTCCTGTTTTAGTCCAGCCAGGAACCACAAGCAGTAAGAAAACCAGAGAGAGAGTGAGAGAGAGAGAGAGAAAGAGAGAAGGGAGAGAAAAAGTTTAGGATCACCACCAGTGGTCCCGACAACATCTTAGTGGTAGAGGGCACACCACAAATCTGTGAATTACTGTCCCTTTATCCCCTGGTGGAGAGGGGTATTCCCTAATTTACATGAAAAGTGTAGAAGGTGGTAACCAATTTACACAAAAGTCAAAAGAAGGTGGTGCCCACCTTTCTTCTTATCTGCTAGAGGGGGAAATGTAACATTAACCCTTTCCTCCCATTGAGTTGGGGGTCACAAAGCACCTTTATTCAAATCCTGATGGATGACCTTTTGGGTGAGGCACATGGCCAACCCCCTTACCTATTGTTGGACTAAATGACCTTTAGAGGTCCCTTCCAGCCCTATACATTCTATGATCTGTAAGGAGCAGACACTGGCCTGTGCAAGGAGACAGGGCTATCCATCCCCTGAGGCATTCCATGCCTCCTTGAGCAGGCATGTATCATGATGTTTGCTTCACCACACAAAAATTGAGTCATTAATCCCTCAACAGATGGGGAGGAGGAGTTCAGGTACTACAGCAGTTTTCTCTAAGTAGTAATCTTTAGCCAAGACCTGTAAGACCCCTGTTTGTGGACATGTCATTAACAGCCATTTTTTATCAGTCTGTTCGTCATCATTAGCTGGGCACAAGGAGACTGAAAGCAAAATATGGGTGACTCACAAAGCTAAACTAATTATGTAGTGGCCAATGCAAATAAAAATCAGGTAGTATTTGGCACACAATGAAGTTAAGCACTGGTGTGCCCACACTCCAGTATAGCACCTGAAGAGCCTTCACCAGCCGAGCAGATGTTAGTGAGCAGGGAAGAGTCAGTAGTCATGACTCCCAGGAGTCATCATCAGAAGTATGGAACTGTCATATTCCTCCAGCTCTATCAGTAGTGATAGTTGGGATAGCTGGACCCTAAGCCTGGCAGCTCCTGACTAGACCTGCCTCCAGCTACCCCTTTGTGCATTGTTTTTTGTTTTTTTTTTTTTAAGATTTCATCTTTTTGTGTTGACGTTTCCTCTTTTGAATCCTTGACACAATAACAATTGCAGATCAGCAGTCCTATCACTCTGTAATTTTGACCTTACTTATCTCGGCTCAGATGATCTCACAGCTCTGTTTCAGCAGTCTGAATCAAGGTTACACAGCTGGGTCCCTGTACAAGGGCAGCTAAACCCTTTTGGGGGAGAAATTACAGCAGGGGCCTCAGGTAGAGGGTTACAGTGTTTGGCTTTAGATATTACAGCTTAAGAAAGATGTGAACAAACTGTAAAGAGACCAGCAAAATACAGGAATGATCAGAACTATATGGTCTACAAAAAAAATGAGGTTGAAAGTGAGGGAAGGGAAGAGGGTAGGAGAGCAGAGAAGAAAAAAGAGGTAGCACAAGAGACTTCTAATATGAAGTCATATCTAATAAAGGTGGAGACAGTAGTGTGAGAATTAATGGGCTAAAATAACAGATAAGAGAACTTCAGCAGATTTATAGAAAATCCTCCTACGAGTATAAGTATTTAAGCATTGCCCTGGGGAGAATACTATTCATAATCCATAAAATGTCTGAAAATATGATAGCTGTGGTATTCAACTAATATTCACTGATAGCCTCCTGTCTCTAGAATTTATTCCATATACTATGAATAGTTCTTAAGAAAAATCTGCCTCTCAAAAGATGTTGGTAATAAGCTTTTTGTGAAGACGTCCATTGTGTTAAGAAGGCCAAGCTGTTAATCTAACTTGGAACTTCTGGAGGTCTCTTAGATATCCTGGAAACAAGCCACAATGTGTCATGGAAGTAATTTTATGGTAACCAGTATGGAAAGTACAAAACATCTTTGATTTTTTTGGGTGTTCTGTACCTCTGTATTGAGTTGGAGTTACCTAAACACTCTAGGCTTCTTGCCCAGGTATATCATGTTTTTGTAAGCTAGCCAAGAGATTGATAAAAATGTGAGTAATAAAGGCCAGCTCATCATATGCCAGAATCTTCTAGCCAGATGGAAATACTAAGAAATACTTTTTACTGATGCTACTGTACAAACATACTGTCACTAAAGAAGTTAGGAGTACTCAGACTTTAATCAGAAATTTATGTTACTCACCGAGCGCTAGAAACTACAGCTATGCAGCATATTCTTCAAATGGTTTACCTGTGGAGAATGGCTGGGGAATAACAGTGGGTGAAAAAATTGGCCATGAGTCAGCAATGTGCACTTTCAGCCCAGTGTCTTGGGTTCATTTTCACCAGAAGCTGGGACAGAGCCACAACGAGGTTAGCCGATCAAATCTGCCAATGGGATATTTGATACCACACTAACATCGTACCTGCTGCATAAGGGTAGGGGGTGGGCCAGGCAGGCCATAGGTATCTGGTGCAGGTGCAGATTATTTAGACATTTCAATGCATTCTATATCACTTTTTGTGTTGTTTCATTCCTATTAGTGTTATTACTATTGTTTCTTCTTCTCATGTCATTCTGTTAAATTCTCCTTATCTCGTCCCACAAGGTTTTGTCTTTATTCCCCCTATTCTTCCCATTCCACCAATTCCATCAAAAACCAGCACAAGAAGCTATTGAATTTTTATGCCTGACATACATTGGTAGGTCTTTCTAGTCCAAACAGACCTTTCAGTAGGCTGTGGAAAGACTATCCAGCACCTTAACAAAATTCCTCGTGTTGAAATTCTCATATGAATGCTAGAGGTATGCTACATTCTGATTAAATCAGAGAAAGTTAATCCTCAGAATAACTGAATTCTGTGTCAGATGGCTATTCCTGGTCAAAACTACCTTTCATATGTATAAGTGGGTCATGCCGAGAAAACATACCTTTGTATCAGAAAAGATTCATTTAACTAATGATTTCCAATAGCACTGTGTTTAGTTTAGGAAGAAGGAATACTCTGGGAAATATACAGAAGATCTCTTCAGGCTGGTTTTACTAACTCTTATTCTCATCTTGAGTATGTTTCTTAAGAGCAGTATTTTAATAATATATTTATATGATTGCTCATAAAAATGTAATTATATTCATTGTCTTCAAGCCCTACATTTTCCTGTCTCATTAGAGTAAGTCATGGTCATTACGCCTCCTGCCTCCCTCCTCCCTTAAACCACTATGTGGCCATAAGCAAAATAAGATAAGTAGGAAATTTATCTGACAAATGCATGGTGAAATTTCTGCCTACCAACTGCTTTTAAACTCAGAAGTAAAATCAGCCTTGGGAGATAAATCTACAGCATTTGAAGCAGCCATACAGAAATTGCTAGAATAATCCCTCGTGTTGCCCAAAGCAAGATGTAAATTAAGAAGCAATACACTATGAGTGTAATGGAGCATGTTTTTCATGCTTCCATTCATCTCATGTAAACAGCTCACACACTGCACCTCACAGGAATAATTACAAAATGGTAGATATCTGAAATTATAACTATTAAGACAGAAGAGAAAAAGACAATATTTTAATAAGAGTTTTTATAGTTTTAAAAAGTTAATAATTACTATCCTCTTTTCTAATTATCAACTTACACAGGTAGAAAGTCAAAAGAATGAAAAAGGCTTTGGGCAAAATCAGCAGGGGAGATACACATTCTGTCTGTTGAAAATAGATGTTAGCCTGTTGGTTGGCATGGCAGCAGTATTCTGTGCTTCTATACAGGATATAAATATTTGAAAAGACCTCAGAACTTCAAAACCTTAAATTTTCAAGGACAGAATGTGTTACAAAGTCGTTGCTTGTTCATTTCTATAGAAGAGAAGATGAATTAGTGATATATCCATACTTAAGGTATGTTAAAACAGACATCAAGGAATTTTTCAAATTCTCCATCAGAAGATCATCTCTGCTACTACAGTGCGATAGCTTTAGTAATCACATGAAGAAACAAGTACTACAGGAACAGGCTGCTCACAAAGCGCATCAACTGTTCCCTTTCTAGAGCACACCTGGAAGAAAAAAACCCTCACACATCTAAAATATGTTCTCACTTAATCATAATAACTGTAATATAATAATCAGTAAGGAGAAGGTTCAACCTTACATCCAAGCCTCTCAACTTGAGACCTGGGAAGCAGGCTGTACTGACACTAAGAATACTCTTCCCTCTTTTTTTTTTTTTTTTTTTGAAGCTGTTTCACTGTGTAAAAAAGAATTAAAAATTTATAGGATCAGAAAGAGAGCAAGCATAATGATGACTTGGTAGTCTGCTGGTTCAAAATCTCACTTGAGAAAAGAGACCTGGATTCTGTTCTGTTCCAGACACTATACATTTTACATGAGACAGATATTGGATAACATGTATAAGTAGCTCATGGAGCAACCTAGACCTTTCCAGTCCCAAGTGAATACCTTAATCGACCAACATGAGAGCCATACTAACTACTGGGTTTTTTTTGAACCCCTTGATGAATATTGCATTCTTTTCTGCACAGTGGCAAATAAGCATCTTACTCAGTATATCTGAAGGTACAGCCTCATGTTTAAAATAATCTTTCTTGCATGTTTGCATGTTACCATGTAGTGAAAAGAAAAAAACAAAATTCTAATGAGTAGGTTAACTAGGCTATGAGAAGTGCCTCATAACCATCAGCTACCTGTGATGTGAATTTTAAAAGAGAAAAACTCCTGCCCCTTTTTGACACAGCAGAATACAGACTGCTCCCTTTAAGATGTTTCTACCCTGTTCACTTGAAGAAGGTTCAGTCACTTCCAGCTGGAAATTCTAGGCTCATTAATTTCATAAAACCCTGTTAAACATTAATAATATTCACAACTTAAATTAGAAAACATGAAAGAATAAAAATAAAGAAATATTTTGCAATTTATGCATGAATATTATGTTGTGTCTTAACAATCTATCACATTCTAGATCCCATTGACCATATCTACTACTGTATAAGACATGCTCATTCTTTTTGGGATGCTTTTGGCATTATATTTCTGTGACTGACCAATAAACCCCTAAAATAGAAGGAGGCTTAGAGGAGATGTTCAAGGGCAATGTGCACCCGTGAAGGTCAGATAGTTATGCAAGGTATGACAATACAGCTGTTGCAAAGAAGCTGAGTTTATCTCATTGCAAATGGGATCAGAGGGTGGCTTTTGTTTGAGATGAACAGCTATCAACAGTTTAGTGGGTCACCTGGTGGCATAAATGTTTCTTCCCACTTCACTAAAGGAGTTTCAATGTCTCTCTGAGTTAGCCAGACCAGCATGGAAGCAATGAATATGTGGCTCAGCTCAACACAGTATAAAAATAGGCAACTGTCAGAATTTAAAAGACAGTAGAAAGTTTGACCTGGCTTCAACACGTTTTCCTTCCCAGCAATTGAGGGTGCAGTGTCCTGACAGTGAGCATCTTATGGAGACAATTAACAGGGATTCCGTTGGCATTGTGATTCAACTAAGTACCAAAATTTATTTTGCTAAATTTAACCTACATTTGTATTGTGTTTTGCAGTATATTTTGTATCACTGTGCTAAATCAAAAATACCATGTAACATCAACTATCTTCAAACAAGTAAATTCAATATTAAACATATTTTCCACATGGGGAATATCTAGAAGAACCTGGTCAAAGATTACTGGACTCCAACAGTTTCCTAGAAGAACTTCAAAAATCCATTGTTGTTCCACCAGTAAAAGTAATATGTAATAAATTCACCATTATGTAAAGAGATTTCTCATTCATATAAATTTTTTGCTGAATGTCCTGAAAGTTTTACGTATTTACTCTAGCTTCTTTGTGTACCACAAGGTTATTTTCCATATTTTTTTTAATTTTTTTTTTTTTTTCCCTCCTCTTTGGTTTCCCGATTCAATATGTACATCATATTTTTTCCAGGTGTCTACAAACATATCTGGGTCAGAAGTTAGGGAGACTTTGTATTATTACTATTAATATTTTTAATTCCACTTTCTTATTCTGCAGTCTAGGTCCGTGAAATTGGAAAGAAATTATTACTAGCTTGTCTAGTTTCAGGAAAGATGAGGGAAACTGCTTTTTTTCAGACTAATAATGTGATTTAATCACTGAATTTTTCTTTAAAGTAGAAAGTGGGAAGCTCAAAGATCAAGTGTTACAGTGTTGGATATGAACCCTTGTCCTTGACACTGGTACGCTAATGAAACCATGCATCTTCATGACTGCAAAAACTGATAGGTCAGATATCAGCAGGACTGTATCTGTAACTCAGCCACCAAGATATGGTGTGGGTCCTGATGTACACCATGCCTTCTCTCTTATTATGGTATTCCCTCATTCTTCTGATGCATAAACGTATTTCCCATTCCTTCCAATACTTAATGATTTCTTGATTATTTCTTTTTTCATACCAGTTCTTGCCAAACCTCAGGAAATTGCCCGGGATTCTCCTATTCCTACTTATTCCTGTGTTACTGTGAACACAGGATGGTATGAGAAGGATGATCATTTGATAGGAACCATGACTACTAGCATGTTAATATTCAGTCCAGTTTAAGGTGTGATTCTCTTACACTTGTTCAGTGACTTGCATGCATGTAGTCTTACTGAGCCAGACAACTATTCAATGTGAAGAAAGCAGAAAAAAAAAAAAAAAAAAAAAAAAAAAAATCAGGGCTGTATCTCACTACCAGCATCACAGCTGTTTTCACTTTATGTTCTACTTGGTAGCTGGGCTACTGAGGAAAGCAAATACTCCTTTGTCTTATTTCTCTACTAAGTAAATGTCATAGCAATCCTTTGGCACTGACAAGGTTCTTGTTTCTGAGTACAACTAGTTTAATTCTCTTATACTGACTGCTTTTCCCTGATTTCAGCCATAGAAATAAATATTCCTCATTTAACGTTACATGCAATCACATCTGATTGTTCCAGAATAATAAAAGGATACCAATAACTCATTCTTAAACAGTTCTATCGGCTACTGTGCTTTGAAGAAGTCAGGCATTGCTGCACACCTGACCCTTGTATTCTCACTATTTACTTCTGCACCCAACTGGGCAAATTGTATTTGAGTTAAATGAAATAATTTTATTTCTGTGGACTGATAAAGCTGCTTCTTAAACATCATAATCTGACTCTGAAATATTCCAAAACAGATAGAATCATCAGTAAAATTGTTACTCCTGTTAACTTAGATTTGAATCAGATTCATGCAGTAAAATTGCTTCAGATTTTGTTTCATTACCCATGTTACTGCCACAGAGAAAACTGATAAAGTCCTTATTTACCAGGCACAAAAATAAAATAAATATATATATATACACATATATCTATCTGGAAGGTCCTTGGTGCTTTTTTAGGGTTCCAAATATTTCTGAATGTTTATCTTAACATTTATTTGAAATTGCCTTGTTATCTTCCTTCAGAGTTTAATCTGAAGTTCCACAAGCTGAAGTTTGTCAGTATATAGATGGATCATCAGGACCAGAACAGCAGGCATTAATTGTCAAAGCTGTCATTCCTGATACCCATCAAAAAATCCTGACATTT
>NW_008621196.1:22580-30552 GCF_000691845.1 Merops nubicus | reverse complement strand
GAGCCAGCGTGGGCACAGGGGCCAAGGCCATGCTGAGGGACATGGGGGTGGGCACCTGCCCGTGCTGGGTTAGTGGTTGGACTTGGTGATCTTAAAGGTCTCTTCCAAGCAGAACAACTCCGTGGCTCCGTGGAAGCCCCTCAGTGCCCGTGTTGTTGCCTTCACCAAGGCTGCACGCAGCACGAGGCAGCAGGGCTGGTGTGAGATCCTGGCTCCTGCCACCCTCTTTGCCACTGGGGAGACTTCAGTTATGTTTTCCTGCTGTGGACTGACACTCTGTAGTAAGACTTTGGTTTTCTTTGCCACGACCACCCAAGTTTAGAGCCAATTGATGCTCTTGGGTCGCTGCTTTGGTAGGTTGCTGTTTGGTAACAAAGGGTGATTTTTAGAAGGCTGCAGTGATATTTTGGCATCGTGTTTTCCATGCTGTGCTGTGTCACACACGCTGCTTTTCCTTTGTAGGGTATCCCAAGCTACCTGCTCCTGCCACGGACTCACCAGGTAAGGCAGTTGTTTCCCAGAAATCCTTTGCACTTGTACGTTATTTCAGTCCCTGGAAAGTCACTGCTGAGAGAACAAAATGCTGAGGTTTTGTGTTTTCAGTTTAACGTTGAGGAAAATCTGACAGATTTTTCTCTACCTGAGCATGAAGACAGAGTCTGCATCCTGGAAAAGAGGGGGGTTTGAGGCTTTGAAAAAGAATTTGTTTTGGGTTATTACTGACTTCTGTGGGTTTTCTTAAATACAGAGGGTTTCTGTTTCCTAGCAAGTGTCAGTACTGACGGTGTTTTTCCTTTTACATGAGAAGATACATATTTATTTCTGACTATTTTAATATGTCTCTAATGAGATACAACTCAGGCCAAGACTGAGGTCTGGAAGCACTGTCAGTGTCTGAGATGACAGCGTGTGAGGTTTCCTCCTCGTGGGGGAGGAGCTGTGGGCCTGGTTCCTGACTTCAGCAGCAGGGCTGCTGCTCACAGCCACAGGTTAAAAAGATTCAAAGGCAGTTTTCTTGGTTTGGAGGAGATTTTTAATTTCCTGTAGTTGTTAATTACACAGTTCATTTATGGATTTGTATGATAAACAGGTATAAATCATGCTAGTTGGCCTTGATGAACACGTTGATGGGGTGCTGCCTGCCCTGCAACCTCATACTCAAGATATTATCAGACCCTGGGGGATGGCATCCTGGATCAAAGTGAATATTCCCACACCCTCTTCAAAGAGGATTATTTCATCTAAATTTGTTTGAGGAAATAAGAGAAATAGATGAAAATAAACCATTAGGGCTTTATGATATCCAGAAAGCTGCCCTTGGGACTTAGCTAGATGGCCCTAACAAAATCCTGAAGACTGGTGTGGGGACTGACAGGCAGAGTGGTAGAGGTCACACTGTAGTGGTGACATTTATACGTTCTGATGAAAAGTCTGTCAGCCTTAGACCCTCTTCAGGCAGGTGTTCTGTGTGTGGGGGTGGCTCTGGGAGGAGCAGGCAGCGATGGGTGAGGCCCTGGGGAGGACAAGAAGCCAAGAAACGTTCATTTATCCCCATGCCAAGAGAGGTGTCCAGACCTGTGAGCTGCACCACAGCCTGGGGGTTCTCCTGCGTTGCAGCAGCCACCACCATTCACCAGCAGTGTTCAGGAGGCTGCTGCTGGAGCTCACAGAGGCTTTGCCCCGAGTGCTCCCTTCAGCTCCTGCCTCTGCCAGCTGCCCTCACACAAATGCCTGCTCAGGGAGGGGGTGAGGGCTCCCCACGGCTCTCTGGGCTCAGACCAGCCCCCTGGGGCTGCTCTCCAGTGCTGAGGCACTGCTCCTGTGCCTGCCAGGCCACAGCCCTCCCTGGGCTCTCCAGGTTCCACAGCTGCTGTTCACATGCAGCCGTGGGTGCAGTCCCTCGAGGACTGGTGAGTACTAATGAGTACTCAGGAGAAAATGACACGTTAGCTCTATTTTCACAGGCTAGCTTATGACAGGGGTGAGTTAAGTGTCAGGACCTAAGTGCATCCACCTAGTCCCTTGTACTGCAGGAAGAGCTGAACCAGTTGTTATTTAAAGAGACAGCAGCAAACGTTGGTGACTCTGGCAGCCTTACAGTGGAGAGAATGTTTGTTTGCTGGAGCAGGGGCATGAGCTGGCTGGTGAACTGCTCTGGGAACCAAGGAGAGGACACCTGTAAGACCCCAGATCACACAGCTAGGCAAGGACAGAGGCAAGAAGAGGATTTGGATGTTCTGAGCAGCATATGGAGGGTCACAGTGAGAAAAAACTTCACTGGAGGCAGAATTTGCCTTCCCCACCCCCTCTGTGTGGGCTGTGGAGTTGTGTGTGCCCATAACCCTGCAGCTGCCCCAGCAGGTGGGTGCTCCTCTCCAAAAGCAGCTCCTGGTGTGATGGGGGGAAGAGCAGAGCTGGGCTGAGCCCTGCTGCTGGGGCAGTGTGGATGAAGGGCTGCCTCGGGGGCAGGCTTTTCAATGCCTTTTGCTTGTCTGATACTCAGCCACCTCCACTTTCTCCGAGGGCCTCCAGGCAGCAGACCTGCAGGAGATGTTTCAGGGGCAGCATTGCTGTTGCTTTGAAGAAAGGGTTTAGTGAACACTGCTGTGCTTGTGATGGGTTCTGCTGGGTTAGCTCCTTCTTCTGGCTGCTGGCCAGGGAGCGGTGTTCTCGCTCCACACCATGGTGTAGCACAGGGAGAGCCTGCTGCTGGATTTCGGGGTAGGGAAGAGGAGGTCACCTGCAGCTGCACCCGTGGCTGTGTTCTGCTGCTGCCCGGGGGAGCAGGGAGGGGACACAGGAGGGGGGTGGGAGATGGGAATCGGTGTGAGGAGTGGCAGGGAGCTGCTCAGGAACCTTCTCCTGCTGCACGGGGAGCGCCAGAGCCAGAGCTGCTCATGGCAGGCAGGGAGAGGCCAGAGCCAGAGCTGCTCGTGGCAGGCAGGGAGAGACAGCCAGAGCTGCACGGCTCCTGGGGCAGGGGGGACACTCCTGTGGGGGGGGACAGAGGGAATGCTCTGGAGAACGAGGTGTGTGCAGGCCAGGCTGAGCAGTTCCAAGGGCAGGGGCTGATGGTGGCTGCTGCTTCCACCCTTCAGCTGTGGCATGGAGCACCCTCGGGCGTCCTCTGGCTCAGCCAAACCCTCCCTGCTCCTGCTGAGGCAGAGGAGACACGAGTGCAGCCAGCCCAGTGCCCTGCAGCCCCACGGCTGCTCTGCTCAGGGCAGGCTGGAGTCTGGGCCCAGCACACGCTGGGGCTGCTCCACCTCAGCAGAAGATGCCTCTGCTGTGCACTGTGCTCACTTGCTTGCTTTAGTTTCTTTTTTGCTGCTTCTTCTTTTTCTCCTTGAGGCCCTTGGGCTCTGTGGGAGGCATAAACTGTACTGGGAGGTCCAAAAGAGGTGGAGAACCAGAAATACAACTAGCAGATGGGAGGAAGTAGATATAACCTAACAAAGGCCACGTGTGTGTCTTCTGTGGTCTTTTGGCTCCCCAGAACACAGAGCACTGGGTTAGGCTGCCAGGTGCCTGCTCCTGCTCACCTCTGGAGGTGCTGTGTAGCTGAAGTGAAACCTCCTTGGGTATGTCTCCAGCCATAGGGGTTTCCCTCCCCAGAGGCTGTGAAGCTGTGGGTGCCTCTTTGGTGAAACTTTGTCTGCCTAGCAGTTTCCCCACCAGAGCTGTGCTGGTGGTTCCCAGAAAAAGTCTCCCCGGGAGAGGAGCACCAGGGAGAGGAGAGCCCCAGGGCTGGTGTCCCTGCTCTGATACTGATGTGTCACTTGTGGCTGTTGTCACTCCCTTGGGCAGAGGGGCTCAGGGTCCAAGCTGCTCCTCAGCTGCCTCTGCACCTTGAGTGGTCCTGTGGCCATGGGGATGGAGAGCTGAGGTGTCCAAGGGCAGCCTGTCTGGAGGTCCATGGCAGAAGCAGTGTTGCACCGAAGGGAGGTGGGAGGTGTTGGGTGATGAACCAGCTCAGGAGGGGCTCTGCTGTCCTGCTGTCACTGACTCATGGTCGTGCCCATTCCAGGACCTGCTGCTGCTGCTGCAGCCTCCCTGGTGTCGTTTTCTGCTGGGCTCACCCAGAAACCTTTCTCCAGTGACGTGGGCGTGGTTCACTTCAACAAAGTGCTTGTGAATGATGGGGACTACTACAACCCCAGTACAGGTAAGGCCAGGCAGGGGCCCCGGGGGCTGCAGTGCTTGGTGCAGTCTCAGGCAGTGGCCAAGCAAGATAAGCCCATCAAAACCAGCCCACTGGGGTGAAGGCTTCCCGGGGGGTGGACAGGCGTGGGCTTCACCACTGCTGGTTTCACAGCAGCACGGCAATCACAGGGTCATAGGCTCATTTTGGTTGGAAGATGATTGAATCCAACCATCCCCCAGCCCTGCCAGGTCCCCACTGCCCCGTGTCCCTCACACCACATCTCCACGGCTTGGAAACCCCTCCAGGGGTGGGGACTCCACCACTGCCCTGGGCAGCCTGGCACAGCCCTGGGCAACCCTCCAGGGCAAGAAATTGTTCCTCATATTCAACCTTAACCTCTCCAAGGGCAATTTGAGGCCGTTTCCTCTTGTCCTGTCCCTTGCCCCTTGGGAGCAGAGCCCGACCCCCCCCTGGCTCCAGGCTCCTGTCAGGAGCTGTGCAGAGCCAGAAGGTCTCCCCTGAGCCTCCTTTGCTCCAGGCTCAGCACCCCCAGCTCCCTCAGCTGCTCCTCCCCACACTTGGGCTCTAGACCCTTCCCCAGCAGCTCTGTTGCCCTTCTCTGGCCACGCTCCAGCCCCTCAAGGTCCTTCTTGTAGGGCTCCTTTTCAAGCAGAGGGTGACGTCACTTGAGGTGTCAGGGATGCAGTAACCTGCTGGGGACTTGCCCAGCTCGTGTGTGCCTCTCAGCTCTCCAGGCAGTGCCAAGTCATGGCAGCTGCTCAGGGCAGGAGGTTCCTGGAAGTGGCCAAGATCTGCTTATGTCCTGAGGGATGGGGGGCTCCAACACCAGAGCAGAGACCCCCAGCCTTCACAGCTCCCAGCAGCACCCAGCAGCCCAGGTCACAGGCTCCTGTGTGGAGCAGTGGGGGACTCGTGTCACTTTCTGCTTGTCCTTGTGCTGTGAGCCATCGGTCCCTCCCCTGCTGCCCAGAGAGGTGGTCGCTGCCCCATCCCTGGAACCATCCCAGGGGAGGTTGGACACAACTCTGAGCACCCTGCTCTAGCTGGGGATGTCCCTGTCCCTGCAGGGGTGGGACTGGATGCCCTTTGAAGGTCTGTCCCCACCCGTCCCGTGCGTTCGGGTGCCTCAGAAGCTCAGGCAGGTCTGTGTCCCTCAGGCATCTTCACGTCCCCGCTGGAGGGCCGGTACCTCATCACGGCGGTGCTGGCCCCCGAGCGGGACGAGTACGTGGAGGCCGTGCTGTCGGTGTCCAACGCCAGCGTGGCGCAGCTCCACACGGCCGGCTACAGGAGGGAGCTGCTGGAGTACCACAAGCCCTACGCGGGGAGACGGACCTGCGGCGGCCCGGGGACCTTCCACCTTGTCCTCCACCTCCGAGCGGGAGACGAGGTGAACGTGGTGGTGACGGGGGGCAAGCTGGCCTACACGGACTCTGACGAAATGTACTCCACCTTCAGCGGCGTCCTCCTCTACCCCTCCATCTCCCACGTGTAGCTTCACCTGGAGCAGGAGAGAAGGGTAAGACACTCAAGTGTAATAAAATCCAAAGCTTTAATATATTCAGTTTATATATTTGATTTCAGTGCTGGGTTTGTAGTCTGTACTGAGACCTTTTCCTCGTGCCCCGTTTCCAGAGGTGGCTACAAAAGGCACATTTTGTAGCTCTGCTGACTCCTGTCCGAGCTCCTGTGTGCCCGTGGGGGCAGGACAGGGGCTGAGCAGCAGCCGTGTCCTCAGCAGCTGCTCCTGCACTGCCCGGGCAGGTCCCTGTTGGATCCCTTTGCTGGCTGCTCCCTGCTCCCCCCGTGCTGGGGCTGACGCCTGCGGGGGTGGTGGCTGTTCCAGCGAGGCAGGGGCAGGGCCACGAGGCCGTGCTGGGCCAGGCTGAGGGACTCTCAGCCCTTGTGCCCTCGGGTGGCACACCGGGTCTGGTGTGTCCACAGGAACGGCCCCTCCAGGGTGGGGCCGGGCGGAACGGTGCCCGCCGGTGCTGGGTCTGTGTCCCCTGGAGGGCTGAGCACAGAGACACGACCTGTGGGGACACTCCCGAGGCTTGGTGCCTGCCATGAACAGAACGGGTCAGAAAAATCACAGCCCTCTGTGCCCAGCCAGAGGAGGGGCCATTTGGACAGGTTTAGAAGCTGTTACACAGCCCGTTTCTGGAGCTCCTGCAGTGTTGGCATCAACGGGCAGGTCTGGCTGTGTTGCACTGTAGCAGATGAATCAGAGGACAACTGACAGGAGAGCAGCCACTGGCCAGCACTGGCCAGCCCTGGGCTGGTGTGCCTGGGCAAGGCTGGTTTGGTGCTCCACACCTGCTGACCTGGGTGAGGCAACTGCACGGAACAGAGAAACCCCTGGGGCAACCATGTCCTAGGGAACGTAGAAGCCACTGCTCAGTGGAGTACCAAAAATGATGTTTTGGTGGGCATTTTGGTCTCTGCTGGCTGAAAAAACCCATCTGAGCCTCCCGAGAGCAGGACTGTCCCGCTGGCCCCTGGGGAGTCCTACAGCTGCTCTCTTGCACGGTCTGTCTGTGCTCCGTCGCGTATTTATCGTGGTGGTTCCTGCAGGGTTATTTTCCTCCTCACAACCCCAGCCCAGCTGTTTGATCTCCTCGGCACAAGCGGTTCCTGGAGCTGGAGGAAGAGCTGGAGCCCTTCCCCTCTGAGCAGGGCAGATGGAGGCCGAGGCCACGGTGGCTCCACTTTGGGACACTCCCTGACAACGTTTCCAGGCGATGAGAAGGGGCTGCCCACAACAAACAGCCTCCTCCTGCAGCAGAGCAGCTCTGGAGACACGTGGGCAGAAGCAGCTCTGTCCTCCCCTGAGGAGCCCCAAGCACAGGGAGGGACAGCCACTGGACATGGGACAGCCCTGGGCTCAGAAGGTCTCTCGGCACCCGATTTCCAGGGATGATGGTGCCAGAAGCCAGGACTGGGCACATTTTGTAGCAGCCCCTCTCTGTGCCACGCTGTTCGAGGTCTCAGAGCTGAAGGGACATCCGGGGAAGATTGGTTCCTGTGTTTCCAAAAGCCAGTTACATCACCCACCTCTTTTTAAAACAGCATTTCTTGTCCTGTGCAAAAGCAGGAGGCAGTGCTCCTCTCAGGACCTTTTTCACTCTCCTGAAGAAAGCTCCAAGAAGTTGGCTCCAGACTACGTGTGACTCAAGCACTGTGAGATTATTGTTGCCTGTTCTAAAAATGACTCATGGAAACAAACAAAACGAGCTGAGTGCTCGGGGAGACCCAGCTGGCAAACACAACCCTGTCTCTTCTTTTCCCCTCCCCTCCAGATGAGACATTTTCAAGAAGCAGTGGGGTGAGTTCAGTGCTAGAGTCGCTGCAGTTCCAGCCTCCAGTTCTTACCCAGCTGCTCCTGTAGCTTTCTCCATCCAGCCCACAGAGCTTCAGGGTGACAGGGCCACCTGCTGCCAGAGCATCTCTCCTCGTACCCGGGTGCTGCAGAGATGGTTTGAGCCCAGCAGGACAGTATTTGTGCACAGCTACAAAGCGTTCCCTCAGCCGTGTCACAGCAGGGCTCAGGCTCAGCAGAGGATTTTGAGGGCACCTCCTGGAGCTTTCTCTCACCTCCCATCTCCAGCAGCGTGGTGGCTAAAGCTGTGCAGGACTTTTGACAAGAAACCTGTTACCTTAATGACCAGTTCCTTGGTAACTGCTGTCAGCGGGGTGAGCACAGTTCCTCCCAGCGAGGAGGTTTTCCTGGGGCTGATGAGGTGGAATGTTCACCCAGCTGGGAAGAGCCCACGCTGCAGCCCTGAGCAGCCAAGGGAGGGGGGAGCG
>NW_008621196.1:22150-22440 GCF_000691845.1 Merops nubicus | reverse complement strand
ACCCAGCGCCCGGGGAAGCGCCGACCTCTGCAGCGAGAACCAGCTGCGGGAGACCCTGCGCTGAAAGGGGCGTTCCAGGGGGCGGGCTCACGCTGGGACTGCCACGGGCCCCAGCTCAGACAGCCTCCAAAAACCCAACCCCGGGGCTGGGCCCTGAGGCAGGCACGGGGCAGCTTCGTGCTGTGGGTACCAGGACTGTGAGAGCCGTGGGCAGGGCAGGATCTGTTCTGGCAGCTGCTCCCGTTTGGCATGGGAGTGGAAGAAAACCAGAGGTGTCCAAGTGAGTCTGA
>NW_008621196.1:21171-22059 GCF_000691845.1 Merops nubicus | reverse complement strand
CAAGGTCTCTGCAGACACACACAGATAGCTGGACAGTGGGTGACAGGCGCTAGAGCAGCTCCCTGGGGCACTGTCCAGACTCCTCCTGAACCCCGCCGGGCCGGGGCATCGCCCCCCTCTGCAGGAGGGCAGTGCCAGGGCCTCACCCCCCTGGGGAGCAGCACTCCCCCTGCCCTGGCCTCCCCTCATCACAACAGTTACTCATCATTGTGTAAATGCTCTGAAAAAAATAAACCCAGTGCGAGAAAGCAAATGTCTCACAGTTCTTGAAAGAGCAACTTGAATTCCACATAAAACACACACACGACTGAAATAACCCCAGATTTACTGACTCAGCAACACAGGAAAGGGATTCCCAAGTAGGAACTGAAGAACAGTTTAAGTTTGTTTATTGTGGTACCTTTGTTCTGAACACCAATACACGTGGCACCGAGGGGTGGGCTGCTGCCCCCAGAGCCCAGCTCACAAACCGTGCTGGGCACCTCTGAACACCCCCTCGCTGGCGGCCGTGGGGGGAGTTCCACAGCGTCCACCTGAGAGTGAAACAAATGATCCAAGAGTTTTCCCACCCTCCAAATAAACCAATGTTTTAACTTTCATCTGGAAGTCATTAACACTGTAAAAAACCCCAAACGATTCCGCTCTGTTCAGCAGAATTTAACTTTGGAAACAAACTCCTTCAGGCCACAGCGACACTTTAAGGGCAGCTCAGAGTCTCTGGGTGTTCCGTGTCTCCTTATGGTCTGCGTTGATTTAAACAACACTCGTTCATGGGACAGTGATTTGAGAAGACCTGTGGGAAGTACTGACATGAGATCAGCTCTATTGTCTCCACACGGATCCAGTCTGCTCCACAAGTTCTGTCAGCAGAGCTGATGGGAGCGTTGA
>NW_008621196.1:19049-21112 GCF_000691845.1 Merops nubicus | reverse complement strand
TCTCTGGGCTGGGAGCCCCAACAACACGCCTGGAACGGGGAGACCAACCCAGGCCCACCCAGAAACAGGTACTGCTCTGAGCAGAGAACTGGGCAGTGCCCCCACCATGGGCTCTGCCCCGGCAGGACGGCCCCTCGGCCTCGGCACGACACGCGGGGAGACACGGACACACCAGTTCCTCTTTCACAGAAAGAAGCATTTCACCTCCACTCACTTTGAAGCCCCACCCACATCAGGAACACTCAGAAACAGTTTTACATTTAATAAAAAACCAACCAAACAAACCAAATATCAAAACTGTAGCTGTTACAGAACCAAAAAAGCAAAATTTTTAACCAAGCAACTTTTTGGACATCCCCATAATGGAAAACATGAGGTTGGGAGAACAAGGAGCTCCCAACAACCACCTCATCCTCATCCTCACCCCAGCTCCAGTTCTGTGCTGCTGGGGACACCCCTGATGCTACTTTTCCACACTGCTCATTTACTCAAGTCCCCACTTAAAATTCACAGCTTATCTGCAGGACATCCTGAAAAGATAAACGGAACTGAAGAGGAAAAAAATCTACCCTATAAAAATAACCAAAATCAGCCCAGAGAGAGAGAACCCTGGTGCCTGCCTGTCCCAGCTGGAGCCCCATCCCTGCTCCAGGGTTGGTTTTAGGAAACCTGCATGATGCCAGGGCCACGAGAATGAGTTAAACCTGGCACAGAAAATGGTGACGTCCACAAGGGACTGCTTTAGGAGAGGCAGCTTCACTCCCTGTATGTAAAATAGAATCTTGAGAATGAATATTTCATCCTGCAATTAAAACACTTCATATGTTGGATTTTTTTAAAGTATATAAGTGACTTAAAAGCTCAAATCCCATTGATACTCAAAGCACTTGGTGACCATGGATAGTTCTGTTTCTAATGAAATCTGTGGAATAAAAGGTCAAGAGTCCAGGAAATACATGGAATGATGTTTGTAATCTTCTGACAGGGAAAAAAAAATAGAAGGTAGAGCAGGAAGAGCAAAACCCCCTCAGAGCTGAACCTGTGACTCTGCAGTGAGTGGGCCGGTGGCAGGGCTGGGAGTGCCAGGGCTCCCTGCCTGCCTGGGAGGGGCTGTGGGGGCTGCTGGCCCCCAGCCCTCAGCTCACGTCGGACAGACGCAGGAACACACTAGGGTGTGATAAGGATGGGGAAAAAGGTAATTCCACTTACACAGGGATGTGACATCTCCCCTGTCAGCTCCCTGTCTGCTGCCCACTCCCTGCAGCCCCGCTCCCCCCAGCAGCCTCAGGGGCTGGCCCCGGAGCCTGGCGGAAATCCCGGACCTCGGCCCTGCAGGACCCTCAGCACGTGGCCCCAGGAGCCACGTAAAGACCCTGCACCCAGAAAGGCCCAGGGTGATGGTGCAGAGCCCTTGGGGCTGGTGGAAGCATATTCTCACCACAGGAGGAGGGCAAAAGCACCAACTCAATACCTTTGCCTTTAAGTATTGTGGAGTGAGGACCACCAGCTGCTTTCACACCTGATCAACACGAGATTTGGAATGTAACTTGTTCACAGGCTCTGATCTGAACCTCAGCAATGACCAGCATGGTGTTTATGAGGAAACCAAAACTCGAATAAAAAAGGGAAAAAAACCAACAGAAAAAAAGGGTTTTATTCTGCTCTGCAGCATTTAACCATTCTCATACCTGCAATCTCACTACTGAGCTGCATTTCCTTCCATTACTGGAAACCTGCAATACAGAGTTCTGGAAGGACCTGCACCAGACAATTAAAAAATTAAATACATCATATTTTCAGTATTACAATTCCCTGAATATAACCTGTACATACGTGTTACTGGCCTACACAGCACACACACACAAGTGCATCGTCTCTGTGCCAAAAAAGGAGACAACAATGCCAGCTGCTGCCCAGCCCCTGCAGGCGCTCGGGACACAGCACAGCCCCAGAGCAACGGGAGCCTCCACCGACCTGCAGGTGACTTTGCTTTAACCAGCTGAGGGAACAGGCTGGAGGTGGCAGCGAAGAGCAGTAGCCAGCAGAGAGTGGGAGGGCGAGCT
>NW_008621196.1:6074-18957 GCF_000691845.1 Merops nubicus | reverse complement strand
TCAGGCTCTGCCTCCCACCAAAAACAGCTCCACAGGGGCTGTGCTGCACAGCACCCCGGCCCAGGGACGGCTCCTACCAAAAACGGCCTCACTGCCCCTCTGCACACGAGGCCAGGTTTGCCGTGAGCAGGTCTGACATTCTATTTGGCAGTTTCCATATGCTTTTTGGCTTCGTTTTAGAAAATACACACTTCAGACTAAGAGAACCCAAGGGGTCTGTGTCTCCGGCCAGGCCTGTGTGGGTGGGGGTGCAAAGCCCTCGCTCCAGCAGGCCTGGGAAGACAAGCGACAGGGACAGGCAGACAAACCCCACACACGAAAAACAGACAGTAGCTTTGCATTTTCTTTGTTTTAGACCAACGGAGTTAAAGTGATTTCTTCAGTAAGACTTACGGTACCAGTATATAAATTAGCATCTCTTTAAAGAAAGTTCTTCACATTTAAACTGCAGTTGAGGAGGTGGCCGTGAGGCGCCTTTCAGGCCAGGTCGTCCATGTTAAGGTCAGGAAGAGGCTCTCTCCAGTAGCAGAAGGAGCTGAACTCTGGGCACGGGAATGCAGAACTCTGTTCTTTATTCAGCAGTGGGAACACGTGTTCCACCAGCTCACTCAGTCTGTAATACCTGCACCAGAAGAGAAGAGAGACCGGTACGTAACAGTCCAGTCGCTGCTCCCCTGCAGCCAAAAAGGAGCTTGAGAAGTCTAGACTGGAGAGCTACAGCCAAAGGAGGCACCACTGCTGCAGAAGGGGTTTTCAATTTTATTGTGCCTGTTTACTTTTCGAGACGTTTCAGCCCCATATCCAAAGCTCTATGTCCCTGGCAAAGAAGATTGTCATGTATCATATGTAACAGGAGATGCCATGATGCTGTCACCTCCTTCCTAAATGCTTTCTTTAGCTGAAATAACAGAAATGGCCTTACGAGGATTTGTTCCCCTTAGTCCGCTCCTGGATCAGCTCCCCCTTTGGGTTGACAGTAAATATCCTGCAGTCTGGAACTCCCACCTGCATGTAGGCGTACACGTCCTGCAACGAGCACCAGACAGCACACGCTTCAACACCCCTGTGCAAGGGGACAGAACAGACAGCTTCTGGGAGGAATGAGAAAAGCTCATCCAAAAGGGGCACAGGAGAACTGCCCCTTAAAAGAACAGGGCCCCTAAACAACAGCCAAAAACCCCCCAAAGCCCCAGCAGTATACATGCACCCTATCAGAACATCCCCTGCCTTGGAACACCCAATTCCTGTTCCCAGCCTGGCACCACAGGACCTGTGCCCCCCCCCGTGTGCCTGTGAGGGGCCAGGGGCCCGGGGTGCACACCGCAGGGTGGGAAGCTGTCCGACTGACCAAGAACACCAACAGGCAGCAGGGATTTCATACAACCCCTACACACCCCTCTGTGACCAGAACAAGCCTTCTGGCAGCTGTCACCAAGGGATCTGCCCGGGGGGTTCCCCCACCAACCCCTCAAAGGCACCAGTGTCCCTTTGCCATATTCAGATGCAAATACACAGGAAAGAAAAGCCCAATTCTTCCCTTCCCAAGCACTTCAGCGTTTTAACCCCTGAAGGAGAAGGGGCAGACTTACGTTGGGCCTGTTTCCAAAAGCAGCATAGAAAGGCTGTTTGCTGGGAGCAAACAAATTCTTGATATCATTCAAACACTCAATTTTGAACTTTTCAGGCTTCTTTTCTATTACTTCCCTAAAATAAAATGTCAACAGTCAAATCCTAAACGATGACTCAATCGAGGGCATCCTGCTCCCCCCACTGATCTGGTATGTATGGGATAGAATTCCCAGCTGGGAATGTGGTTTGTGAGCTGCTCTTACTGCAGATGGCCACCTGGTCACAAGACCCCACCAAGTGCAGATGGAATCACAGAACTGTTTTGGTTGGAAGGGACCATTTAAGGTCATCAACTCCAACCAACCACCCCCCATCCCTGCCAGGTCCCCACTGCCCCGTGTCCCTCACCCCACATCTCCACGGCTTGGGAACCCCCCCAGGGGTGGGGACTCCACCACTGCCCTGGGCAGCCTGGCACAGGGCTCAACAACCCTTTTTGGGGAAGGTTCCTGCTCCCCTCCCCGCCCTCCTGTGAGCACTGCACTAAGGCCTTGAAAGACAAAATCCAGCCCGGGGTGAAGGTTTGAGCACAGCTGCCACGCTCAGCACCCAAACCTCTTCAACCTGCTCCCTTCTCTGGGGTGGGGGGCGGGCACAGGGTCCCCGTGCTCACCTGTGCAAGGCAGAGAACAAGCTGCTGGGGGACAGCATGAGGGGGCCCCTGGGGAGGATGGTCCCTTTGTCGTTCACCCAGTGCAGGTACCCTCTGGTCATCGCCGCCATCCCGATGGCACGGGCCGAGCAGTACAGGAACTTGTACCCGTTCCTGCAAGAGAGGTGCCAGCTGAGCCCACGGGCTCCCCTGCAGCCCAGGACCCTGCAGCAGCTCTGCCCACGGGCACCAGCGTGGCACCGGCCGTCAGGGCGCCGCGGGCACAGCAGGGGGGGGCTGCACAGGACCTGCAGGGCAGGGGGGGCAATACCCACACCACACAACGAGATGGACTAGGTGGGGCTTAAACAGCAGCCACAGTGCCTTGCCCCTGCCTCTGATGGCTTTACAGCACCACCACAGTGCCTTGCCCCTGCCTCTGATGGGTTTACAGCACCACCACAGTGCCTTGCCCCTGCCTCTGATGGGTTTACAGCACCACCACAGTGCCTTGCCCCAGGTTCTTGCAGCCCAGCAGGAGGACAGTGGCAATTACTTGTGTTATCTGCATCACAGAATGTTGGATGCCAGACCTCTGGCCTTGGTTGTTGGATTTTTTCAGGTTGTTGGCAGAATTTGCAGCACAGAGTGAAGGGTGGGTAGCAAGGAGCATTCATCAAGCCCACAGATTTTTCCTGCAGACTTTGTAGGTGAATCTGCTGCACAGATTTGTGCACAGTTACTGCAGGCACAAAAGGCTTGAGTGCTGATGGCTGTTCTCAGAGACCTGATTCAATTTGGGAAATCATTCCAAACCCCTCTTTTATTATGACCTGCCCTCTAATTCCCAAATTACAGAAACCCCTAATTGCTTCACAGGTTACATACTCACTCATTTATGGAATGGTAAAGCTTTGCAATGCCCTGATGAGTCCAGTCCTTGCCAAACTGAGGCAGGATGTGTCCCAAAGCATCAGACCTAAAAGCAAAGCCAGAGGTGGCCGATACTCAGTGTATGAGTTTTGTAGAGAGCCACTAATCAATATACAAAACTGATAATGACTATTGTGGAAGTATCTCTGCAGAATGTCCTGATGATTTCAAAAGAGCAGTAATTACTCCAGGCAGAGCAATTAGTGGAGCCACACAGCACAAGTGGCTGTTAAACCTGGAGAAGTGTGACAGGCACGTGGCCAGTGCTATCCCTCTGCAGCTTTCCCTCAGAAGCCATTTCCAGTTTGCTGTAAAGGCAAGCACAAACTGAAATCAAAGCCATGGGATTTTTTCATGACTCTTATGAACGTTCTTTAACGGTCTTAAGTTTCTTTGTCTCCTTTTGAAAAGCAGGATTGGAGCAATAAAGAGAGATTAAAAGCCAATAAGCAAAGGGAGGAGCCCCAGTGCCACTCACTTGGTTATGGTGCCGTCGATGTCCGAGATGATGATTTTGTCATTCCAGTTCCAGAGATAGATGGTCCCTGCACAACGGCAAGTCCCCTGGTACTGGGTGGTGATACTGAACACCACGTCGTTGGGGCCGTCTCTGAGCTTCAGCTTTGCCTTTAGAATGAATCACAGCAATTGGAAACAGAAGGTGCCCTCCCCGTGGCATTTTTGGGATGCCAGGGGCTGCAGAGAGGGCTCCCAGCAGCCGGGTGTGGGCACCCTGCAGAGCCAGGGCTGCAGCCCCCAGGCTCCCCACGGCTCCCCTGGCCTCTGCCCCTGCTGCAGCACTGATGGACCCTCTCCTCCATCCCCTCCCCGAGGCAGGTCCCACGCTCAGAGAGCAGCAGAACCAGCTGCACAGCAGTTAAACTGTGCATCCTCAGGCTGCTCAGGACCCACGGCATCCAAACTGCAGGAGCCAGCAGTGGAGAGGTGAAGCAGCCCATGTCCAGGCAGGCACTTACTATTTGGTCCGAGGACAGTCTAAGTGACTTCTTGTACGACGGGACGCTCCCGTGGGCTGGATGCTCTGCTGGGACAGAATCCATTTTCAGGGATTCCTTCAGCTCCTGCGATGCTTCATCACTAGAGGAGTCATCTTCTGGAGGTCTAACGTGACATGGACCATAATAAGTGTGAGCTACAGAAAACCCTCCTTCAATGTGTAAGATTTCTATGCAAGAGTCACTTCAGCTTACACCGAGGACCTCTGCCAGCCCGACAGCAGAGTCCACAGGCTAGTGCCCGCCCAGGCATGGCAGCAGGTGCCGAGCAGCCAGCCAGGCAGCAGTGCAGGCTGGTGCTGGTGGAGCACTGAGCACCACCAGGGCTAGCTGGCTGCAGGGGGGCTGGCACAGGCACAGGCACGGGGCGAGGAGCCGGGTGAGGGTGCTCAGTGAGCTGCCAGGTCCCTCCCCGAGACCCGGGCTGGGAAGCTGGGGCAGCAGCTCACCTTCCAGCACTACTCACTGACTTATTTTTCTGCCAACTGGAGACTTTGAGATTGAAAGTGGCATATTTAATTTCCCTGAAGCACTCAGCCACAATATATTCAGTTTTTTAGACTTTTAAGACACCAACATTTACAAGTATCTTTGTAAACACATGGGAGGATATGAATATTCTTAATAAATGACCTAAACTGGGACAGTTTTGTGTTAAATACTGCTAATTTTTAACACAATCTTGGGCAACTTGTGCACTTTAATACTACTTTATTATTTCATTTAATGTTACAAAAAACTGCACATGGTTTAAGTTATCCATACAATATTAAGATTTTACAGGCAAAAAACAAAGAATGGCAAAGAGTGCCTTGGAAACAATTCCTCTCCCTTTGGGGAGCAGTGCCCATGGGTAAGGGGCACCATGCACGTCCTTGTTCTGCCAGTTCCATCACCATTTCAGGAGCAAATGCAGTAAGATTTAGGAAATAACTGCAGTGTATTTGTAGCCCCTACAATGTCTGCTGCCACACTGCTGTGCTGAAACGTTGGCTAAGCACATCTGGTTCCTCTTTGGTAGCTTAGAGGAAAATCTTTCTTCCCACAGTAAATTCCTTTCTGAATTCTTCATTTAAAAAAAAAAAATATATAAAGAAAAAAAGGCACATTTGGTCCCCAAAATAGTCTTCAGACAGGAACACACCTGCTGTTCACTTGCTCTTTCACAGCTGCTGGCAGCTCACTGGCTCTTTGTGTCTCAGCTTTCCCCTCTTTCGCCTCTGGGATCTGCAGGAACACGGTCACAGAAACAGGCTGACATCTGAAGCACTTGCACTGGCCCAGGGGAGCTCCCTCACACCCAGGCAGGCAGCCCCAGGACAGCACACAGACCACACGGAGCCCCAGCTCTGCTCCTTCTGTACACTGGTGAGCAAAGGCATGCTCATGGAGAAATACTGCAGTAAAGCTTTTTGTTCTTTCAGGAAACCCACCTCTGCATCCCAGGAGTGGGAACCGTGAATTTAACATGAGGAATTTAGCATAAAAAGAGCTGACAACCTCTACAACTATAAAATTCACTGCTCTGAAGTAAATTTAAGGCACACACTCAGGTTTAGAAGGCTTAGTGCAGTGTGAAACGTTGTGTCCCTCAGCCAACATCTGCTGTGCAGCACAGCACCTGCTTGTCTGTGCACCCCATCCCAAACACACTGCAGTGGCTCTGACAGCAGCTCACACCTCCCAGGACAGGATCCTGGACACTGTGCAACAGCTGGATACCATGGAGCTGGCTGGAGCAGCTCATCCCAGCAAGCAGGGACGTGGTGTGTGAGAGTGACTGCAGAAGGAGCTGCAGCTGCTGCCACAGGGAGTCACCCTCAGGTGGCAGCGGGGGACAGGGAGCTGTGGGAGCAGTGTTCTGGGGCACTCCTCACAAATTACAGCTTTCCCATCTTTGAGCAGCCAAGGGAAGAGAAAGCCAGCCCAGAGCAGCCCCAGCTACCTGCTTGGTCAGGCTCTCCCTCTTGCGCCAGAACCACCACCTTCCAGACTTCTTTGGCATCTTCTCTTTGACCCAGGACTCAACAGTAGCCTGAGAAAGGAGGCACGTTTTTAACTTGTATTAAAGAAAACAAAATAAAGAGATAACCATGTGTTGCTAAGTACAAAACCTTCCCAAAAAAGTCTATGTGTATTGTCTTACCTTAGGCAAACTCTTCTGGAAGACCTGCAGGCTCAGGACCATGGGAGCAGCCAGTGCCCAGTTATAGTACCTGTTTTCAAACACGTTACTGGTAAGCTACTACAAAACCTGGCTGGGTCTGGCAGCATGCAAACAGCCCTTTTGCCAACAATAATACCTATTTCCTGCCAACTGCTAATATCAACGTTTTCTGCAAGCAGTTATTTTAATACATGTACACAATTGGTGGTAATGGCTGAAAAAAATCTCACTTCAGTTCATGCTAAATTTAATGCAAATCTTCAATTCAAAAATCATTCCCTGTGGGGCTGAGGAACAGATCCATCAAACTCAACAAACTGCAATGGGAGCTGAGAAGTGCACTTGATTTAAAGGGCAGATTTAAAAGGAGATCTTCTATGACCTAATTACGTGATATAGAGAATTTACCTGTTATAAATCCTTATTACCAAATTTGGATTCTCTATGAGTCCAGGGTTTTCAGCAAATTCATGATAAGTTATAATATGTTCCATGAATTTTTCTGCAACAGAAGCAGATTTTAATTAGAAGGAGTAACATAAAATCCCAAGATGCCAAATTAATTTGTAGCTAGGAAAATGCTCCCTGTCACATCAGAGCTGAGCTAGTAACAGCCTGACCTGCCCAGGAGCTGGGAATGCCCCTGAGCCAGAGGGTCCTGCCCCTGGAGCTGGGAATGCCCCTGAGCCAGAGGGACCTGTCCCAGGAGCTGGGAATGCCCCTGAGCCAGAGGGTCCCTGCCCCTGGAGCTGGGAATGCCCCTGAGCCAGAGGGACCTGTCCCAGGAGCTGGGAATGCCCCCGAGTCAGAGGGTCCTGCCCAGGAGCTGGGAATGCCCCTGAGCCAGAGGGATCTGCCCCTGGAGCTGGGAATGCCCCCGAGCTGGAGGGAATGCTGCTGGCCCCAGCAAGGAGAACTAAGGAATCAGCAGAGGGAGGATCAGGAGGAGGCAGGAACCAACTCAGTTCCTGTGCCTGTCAGAGCAAGTTTTCTTTAGCAGTTGTTATGGCAGGTGAGGGGCCCACACAGCAGCTCACTGGGGAGTGGGAAGGCTGTGCCAGCTTTGCAGGTCTGTTTAATCCCTAACGGCAATTTCACAGCTACTGACTACACAAGTTTGCAGAAATTCATCATTTCCTGTAGGCCCCCTGCAAGGAAGACATTTTCTCCAGTCAAATCCAATACTGCCACCACGTTACCAGGAGAGCTGTTCTGAGCCTTTCTTAATAAGTGTTTACATTTCACTTGATGCATTAGAGCCCAGATGACCACTAAAGAAATAATACCAAAACCACTGCAGCACACGTTCATGAAGGTGAAGTGCTCTTAGGAGCTCCCTCAGAAATGTATGTGTCAATATTAAAGTTAACCAGAGCATTCTGAGAGAAGACTTGGCTGGTAACGTTCTAAAGCTTAAACACTTGGGACAGGGAAAGCACAGCAGGAGAAAAGACAGGCCCATACAATAGTCAAAGGGATTTTTAATTGCTTAAAAAACACCAGACAAAACAACACTGAAGAAAAAACATCATCAGGCAATTGGAAGGAATGAATTGTGAAGATTTATATAAGACTAGCAAGTGATGGCAGCCAGAAACGAGAGTGGCTGGTCAGATGTGCAACGTGTAGAGCAAAAGAGGAGACAGAGAAAGCTTCTGGAGCCACAAAGTGCCCCCGACCAGCCTGCAGCTGAGCTCTGCTGCACGAAGCGCAGGGAGCGAGCTGCTGCCCGCTGCCTCTCCTGCCCAGGGGCAGAGCAGGGGCAGAGCAGGGGCATCCCCTCCCCCGGGGCACTCCCTCCCTCCCGCGGGGCAGTCCCTCCCCCCCTGCCCGCGGCAGTACCTCGGGAGATCTCTCCGTTGTCGCTGAGGCCCCCGCAGAGGGAGAGGGTGACGTCGGGCAGGTCCATGGCCGAGTCAGACAGGCACTCGGTGCCGCTGTCGGCCGCGGCGCTGCCCACCGACTGCGGGGACTGGGACCCCGACAGGGGGTCTGACTCTGGCCACTGCCGGAACCCCGCCTCGGGATCACTGCACACAGAAGGGCACAGAGCACAAGTGTTGCACTGGCACTGCAGGAGCACTCACACCCAAACCATCCTGCGGCCACGGCTCTTTCAAGTACTACATCACTTTACAGCAAATACATTTGAAACCAAGCAAACAAAACCCCAGACCCAGCCATACCCTTCCCACCCCCTGCGACCCACCCTGACACTGCCAGGCTGACAGTTTCCAGCTCTCCTAACACTCACCTAAATGGGGAAGTAATTACATTTCTCTTGCCTGCAACATAATTGGATTTCGATGAGGAAAAGATCCTCTACATTCTGTTTTTGCAGAACAGCACCATGCTCCTCAGTCTTTACCAGAAAGCTGAGGAACAACAATATGGTGTGTGTGGTTTAAACTGACACCCCCCTCCCATATTTGCAGAACAAACAAGATGGAAACTCTGGGCAACGACCACCCACGGGATCTTCCAACATGTCTCTTGTCAAATCAGAAACAGGTTTTCACACTGGTACCAGCACCGATTGCTCCACAAAAGCCCAGAAACCTGCTGGCCAGTTCTTTTTATCAGAGCTGGTGCATAAACACCTAAATCACACGTGTAATAACTCACACAGTGCCAGCATAGTCTAACCCTCGATGCACAGAACCTTCACCCAGAGCTACCTTTTGGGGAAGTAGAGAGCTGCGACCTCAGGTTCCAAGGCCTTTAGGTCCTCCAAGTAAATACCGTCAGGCCCCTGATGATGGCTCCGCTTGTGCACCCCTGTTAAATTTAGCAATTAAGATTAGGCAAAAGAAGATATCCAGACACGTTAAAAAAACAACATGATTGTGGAACATTCAGACTTACTCACAGCACTTATAAAACCAAGAGCTTAACTGTCGTTTTAGTGAGATAAGACTTTAAATAAGAAAAAAGCAGGACTATCTGCAAAGGCACACTCACACTGCGGCCACTACGGCCTCAGGTTTGGCAGACCATGCTGAAGGACAGAATCCACAGCTTTATGAAATACCTTTCTTTTTTGAAGGAGAGTCGGTTTTTGCTGGAGGCTTTGTTTCTGGCAAGGGGTCCACCAACAGCCTGGAATGATGATCAGCATCTAGTGGCAACGGATCTTGCGGCTCTACGACGGCAGAAGCGAGAGAATCTTTAACATCCATCTGCTTAAGCAGAGGATGAGTTCTTGGCTCAGGTTTCAGTACTGTACAGACAGCATCTTTCACATCATCGTCATCTTCAACTTCATCAGAGCTGAGGATGACCCTAAAATGAGTCTTCTCTGATGGGGTAATGGTAGCTGTTCGGGGGTGTTCCAGTTTCTCTTTTTTGCTTATCTGAAAAAGAGAACTCTAGTCAACCCTTTCACTTCACACACTGGTTTTATTCTGGCCTCAACGTTCAACTCGTACTCATGGTCACAAACAAACCAGGTAAGAATGCAGAGCTGTGTTTTAGCAGCAGAAGACATGTCCCACCTTGCTAGCAGAGTCCCCTGCAACAGCAGTGTCCTACTCACTCATTTACAAGCTCAGTAAAGAACCTGGCACAGAGGCAGCACTGGCCTGACCCAAGCTTGGCAGAAGTGTGCATGTCCCAGGGCTTCTGTCACCAGCTGTCCTTTTAGATACCAAACTTACTCTATCAGGGCTACACTTCCTCTGGAATGAACTAGAACTTAGCCCAAAATAAAGGAAATTAATTTCTGAAGTTGATTTCTTCACTTTCTAAGTAAAAATTCAAAAATTTCAGATTTTTACTGCTATGTTTTGTGGATTGACTTTGCTGAGCAGCTCCTGAACTCCACACGTCCCCTGCTCTGCCTGCCACGGGGAGGAGCTACTTCCCTATTTCAGCTGAATTCCTCTGAAGAACAGCAGCAGATTCCCACCTCCCTCAGATACACTCCGTTCACAAAGTTAGAGACAACAAATAAATTTACCTTGGTTGATTCTGGGAATCCTCCCCATGTCCATTCCATGTGAGATTCAGACCTGAGCAAGCTCTCAGCAGGTTTAACTTCTAATTCTGAATCACTTTTAGGGCAGACTGTCTCGGAGAAAGGGCTAGCAAATCAACAAGAACAAACAAAAAAAAGCAGTGTTTAAAATGCATTTGTTGTGCAGCTACTGTTGGTAGAGTTTTGTACAGCTCAACAGAGCTTCAATTATTCGGCAACGTGGCAAGGAGCCCAGCAGGGTTTTCAGACAGTGAGAAATTAGGTTAAAACCAAAATCACATTAAAGGACTTACATAGTGATCACCCTAAACAGCCTGCTCTGCTCTATCTGTGCAACTACAGCTCTCCCCTCAGCCCAGGCTCCATCTTCAGACAAAACAGACAAACCTAGAAGAGTTTGTCTAAAAGTAAGACTGAAATTACCTTTAAACTCCTTTGCTCTGCAAAAATGCAGCATTGAAGCTTGCAGTGCCAGGACCTGAGCAGCAACAGTGCTGCCAGCCTAACTCCTGGAACTCCACCACGGGAGCTCTGGAGAGGGAAGGGAGACTACTTGAAAACTTCCTTCAGATGTGCTTGGACTACTTGATGCCCTGAGGTCCCTTCCAGCCTGGGCTGTTCTACGATTTAATATTGAATCAATACTTTAATTTAATACTTTAACACTGAAAATTCTACAGTAACCCTTACAGGTATTTAATTTATGGTTTGGTTCTTTTCCTTACAAAATTCCTGCAAGAATTAGTTTTTTAATGCAGTATCATAGTAGAAACTTTCTGGGTGTTTGTGGAGTCAGGGTTTTGCTCTATCATAGAAGACAAAACTGATCACAATTCAGACTGTGAACACAGACAGCACACAGATCAGGATCCAGGCAGATTTTTTAATGCAGTATCATAGTAGAAACTTTCTGGGTGTTTGTGGAGTCAGGGTTTTGCTCTATCATAAAAGACAAAACTGATCACAATTCAGACTGTGAACACAGCACACAGATCAGAATCCAGGCAGAAAGAATCCCTCCTGTTACTCTGAGGGACACCACAAAATCCGAGGTAGAAGGACACTGAAACAGGTCTGCAGTGGTGATTCATCACCACAGCACCCCTCTCCTACCAGGACAGCCCAGGAGAGCTGGTGTTGTCCAGCATGGAGAAGAGAAGGCTCCAAGGAGACCTTACTGTGGTCTTCCAGTATCTGAAGGGGGCTTACAAGAAAGCTGGGGAGGAATTTTTGACAAGGGCTTTTAGTGATAGGATGAGGAGTAATGGGTTCAAACTGGAAGGTAGGTTTAGATTAGAAATTAGGAAGAAGTTCTTCACTGTGAAGGTGCTTAGACACTGGCCCAGGTTGCCCAGGGAAGCTGTGGATGCTCCATGACTGGATGTGTCAAAGACCAGGCTGGATGGGGCTTTGAGCAACCTGGTCTAGTGAGAGGTTACTCCCATGGCAGGGGGGCTGGACCTAGACAATCTTAAGGTCCCTTCCAATCCAAACCATCCTCTGATTCTAGGGTCACACTGTTAACTTCAAGCCTTCATCACACAGTGATACAAAAAGGAAACAGTTTAGAGATTCCCTCTCCCCAGTTCCCCTTTAACAACTTCTACAGCCATTTCCTGTGCTGTTAGAAGGTCTTACTGAAAGCAGCACTACATGTAACACGTAGTGACATGAAGCAACAGACCTGGATGTTTCTTTTCATGAGGGATACAAACTCATTTTCCCTACGTGCCAAATAATTTGTTCTGTTTGTATCCTGAGTGAACTGGAAGCCAAGCAGAGATATTCACCTGTTCTAAGTGTAATTCTTAATATCCAGCAGCACTTTGCAAAGGACTGAACACTTCAGGGCTTTGAGAGCCTAAGCCTGGTCCACTGCCCCCAGGGGGTATGTTTTCCATTACTACTCTCAGGGTGAAGTCTTCAGCCCAAAGGTCCATGGCTGTAGCAGTGATCTCCTCATGCTACCATTGCTTGTTAAAGCAGGAAGGACATCCATGGCATCAGCTATCAAAAAGTTAATGGTTATGCTCTTTGGCTTTATCCCAGTGAGCAGCACAAGCATCCTCAGACTTGGGCTGCTATCCCTTAGCTCCCTGAAGGGTTCTGAGGAGCAAAAGGACCAGCCTCAGCTAAAATACAGACAGCTCTGCCAGGTCTCCAAAGAGCAGGTTGTTAAGAGCTGCCACTTCTCTGTCACTGGATGATGGCTACATTACACAATCTTTCCTTGCTAGCTTAGGAGAAATAATTTCATTCAAAATTTCTCTTCTCCTAGATGGCTCATCTGAGAGACAATTCCCCACCCAGCACTCCTCTAAGAGGGAGAGGAGAACTGCCCATTTCTCCATGACACTACAGCCTGTTCTAGGTAGTGTCTTCTTTAAAAAACCCCAAACTACAGAGAGCCTAGTGATGCACAAACAAGTTGGTAGAGCCGACTATCCCCTAAATATGTAAACAAGAGAGGCACAAATCTTATCTCCCCAGCACAGCCTGCCAGCCTACGTTAGCCTGAGCTCCATGAGCTGGGAAGGAGCTCTGCAGAGGCCTCTGCTCTGCAGCTCCCC
>NW_008621196.1:0-5939 GCF_000691845.1 Merops nubicus | reverse complement strand
AGGTGACACAACCCAAACAAGGAGCTCTGCAGAGGCCTCTGCTCTGCAGCTCCCCAGGTGACACAACCCAAACAAGGAGCTCTGCAGAGGCCTCTGCTCTGCAGCTCCCTGGGTGACACAACCCAAACAACATGTGTCAGCCCCCAGGGCCAAACGCTGCCACTGCTTCTCAGTCTCAGACCACAAACCTCTGGGGAACGTTTGAAGGCTGCAGGTCATCAGGTACAAGTGAGGATGTGGGTGCCAGCCCAGCAGACAGAAAGGAACCATAATGGGGTTTCCTGCCCAGCTGCCCATTAGCAAGCTATGCACTGCAGGAACTAGCAGGCACCAGGCACGGTGCAGTCTATCCAGACTCTACCAAGGCCACAGCCCAGGAAATGCCTGAAGCAGAAAGATTATGTGCTCTTCAACATTTATTTCCTGAAGCTTAATCTCTGCCATTCTGCACGACTGCTGCTGCAGAACAGGCAGCTGTGCACTGAGTGGCTGAGATGCCACAATGGCTATTGCTGCCCAGGAACCAGCACTGGCACCAGCAGGGCCCTGCCAGGAGGCAGATGCCTCAGGCAGAGGGGTGAGCAGCACAGAGGTGCTCACCAAAGAGCTCAGCTGCACCACAACGTGTGCTACAGACTCCATGGATGTGCCCTCCCTACGTCCAGTGTTGAGGAGAAAAAAGGATTGTATTTAATACACACAATAGAGAGGGAAGTTCCCAAAATGTATCAAAAGCTGCATTTGCTATCACAAAAGTTAGGCACGTTTGATAGCTTTACTCACTGGGGGGGAAATGAACTAAAAGGCACATTAACTTTTTAAATAATTCTTTATCATTATACATATGCTGACATGAGAAAGTGACTTACTTCTCCAGAGGGGACCAGTCTCCATCAGATAAGGGGTAATGATCCTTCGAGTGATAAATCAAAGATTCTTTTTGTTCTTCACCCTTTGGTGATGAATTTGAGGATCCTCTGTGGAGATACAGGAGGCGTTAAGTCTGCTGTAAGAAATCTGCATTACTGATTCAGAAGTTATTTATATGTTATTAAAGATCCACACTCAAAAGAAAAAAGTGTACACGTTAAAGAATTGTGCACAATGCACCTCTATAAAACTTTAGATGCATATAAAAACTACTACTAACACTTGAAAATGCTGCAGGTTAAAAACCTACTGCTCCTGATGCACAGTAAGCTGATACTGAAGATGACAATGGCACAGATGCAGGACTCTCCACAGCCAGCTGGTACTGCCCAGACCCACAGGGAACAGGAGGATCTACACTGAAACTTCTCCTAAGCAACCCTCACTCCTCCTGGCTTTACTTCAGGCCAGCCAAGCACGACTGACACACCGACAGCACAGCCAGGAAAGAGCAAGGGCATGTTCTCCAGAAGCTGCATGAGCCCTGGGAAATGGCTCTTCCCAAGGAGCAGGAAACAGCTTGTTTCCCCTTTCTAAGAATAGAACTGGGTAAGATGTCACATGCTGGTACCTGAGGCTGAATTTCTGACCTTCCTGTTGGAACACCACCCTCCCTTCTCCCCTCCCAGTTCCCTCTGAAGAAGCTATGTCTCAAAACCCCAGACTAAGCCAAACCTGCTGGCACCGCCATGGATCCCCCTTGGAGCTTTCCAGTCTCTCATTGTGAAAGCAGAGTAACCTTTACAGCAACACCCTGGTCTGCTCAGCTGTGACTGAACACAACAGTTCAGTCAAACCTACATTTTTTTGACTCATCTCTAGTCAAATTAAGATAATTGCTAGAATACCAGTTTGGATAAAACACTGGTTAATACACTGGATGAAAACAACCATTGCTTAGTCAAACCTACATTTTTTTGACTCATCTCTAGTCAAATTAAGATAATTGCTAGAATACCAGTTTGAATTCTAGACACTGGATGAAAACAGCCATTGCTTGTGTGACACTCCCAAAGCTGTCACACATATGTAGTAACTTATTAAATAAAGAATAAACAATTCCTGGGTTATATTTTCTTTCTTCCTGTACTTGACAGTTAGTTTTATTTTTGAGAGTTTAACTATGACAAGTTATTGTTGTCTTAATACTCTCATCCTGAAGACTGAACAAAGATCTTGGTCTTCTTAAACTAGAAAAAAAAAAAAGGAAAAATCTCAAACCAAACAAATTGCCAGTTGTTTGTGGCAACAAAACAGAGCAGTGAGGGTCTAAGGGATAATTCATTGACATAAATATGGCAGTGAAAAAATAAGGCAAATGGACTAAGAAAGCCTTAGACATTCTAGAAAACACTTTAAAATCCAACTTCAGTTTGTTGTGTTTCGTTGGACACAGGTGTGGTAACACACTCCTGTTCTGCTGCACTCACCCTTTGGGCTGGTAGTCAGTTTGAGGCTCCCCTGACGACCCCTACTGAAGGAGTTGCTTCAGTTACCAAAATATTTTTCCAGTTCTCAGCTCAGATCATGAACTTGCCCAGAGAGCACCAGGCTGAGCCCAGGCAGAGCCCCAGAGCCACGGGCACCTCCACTGCCAGGCAGCCTGTGAGGCCTCCACGCAGACCTGGCAGAGCCCTCTCCTCAAGAGCTTCCTTCTGTGACCATAACCTCACCTGTTACTCATGTAAGCTTCTCCAGCCTATCAGTATGTGCTACCACTTCACCACAAGCTCCACTTCACTAATACTTTACCCACTTCAAAACACAGGACTCATTTTTTCACCTCCTTTATGACTCCACAGGTCACAGATGCCCTTCACCAACACCAAGGACTGTCTGTTTATGCAGTTTTCAGCTACCAAAGTCAAGTTCAGTTCCACAGACTTCAGACTGGGGTGTGCTGTGCTACTCTGCACATGGCAGGTTAGGCATAGGTCAGACCACCCCCCCCAGACCCCTCTGCCTCATCAGAGAACCCACACAGCCTTTTTCTCAGTCACAGAGCAGATCACAACCCCACTTCTTCACCAGAATGGGCTTAATTGCCTGAAGGATGCTGTAGGCATTTTCTGGAGGTGGGTTTTTTTGAGGGAAAGCCTCCCCAGAGGTCACTTAGTCCTGCACTACCCACCTACAGGAAAGGCACACGGCACCTTTTCAACGCTCTGGCCACAGGGAGAGCAGTCAGCAAGCATCTGACAGTTTACCTGAGGGGCTGAACACTTTTTTCATCATCTGAGCTTATTTCCATTTCAAAAATCTCTTCCGTCCCAGCAGACGAGATCTGATCTTCCTTCCTGCTATCCTGTTTGTATTTTTTTCTTCTTCTTTTTTTCTTTTTCACAGATCCTGGAGTGAACACGGGCTCTGTTTCCACAGGGTGTGGAAGTTCTGAGTTTGCACATATCCTCTCACTTTCCCCTGATTTCAAATGATTGTCAGTGTCTTTAAAAAACTGGTCTTCAGTGGGTATGGGAGATGTTGCCAAGTAGGCAGGAACTTCTTCCTAAGCAAAAAAAGAAAATAAAGAATAGACTATTTTTTTTTGCTTTGTTTTGTGCATACAGAACAGTTGTCAGCTACAGATTAATCCTTGCATCTCTATCTAGACACAAAACCAAACAACAGCCCAGTGCTATGAAGCTGACAGCCAGAGAGGAACCGAGCTCACTGGAGGGATTACAAAAACTCCAGGAAAATGAACCTTAGAGTATTCTTATGGTTTCAGACATAAACAATTGATTTTGCTAGAAAAACAAACACCCTGTCAGTGGAATGTTTTTGAAATTCTTTGCCCTTGAGCACACCAGCTCTACCCATGCTTACAAATGTGTTACTAAAAATAGGCCACTTAAATCCACTGCTGTCTATTTATCTTGAAACAGATTCATAGAAAGGTGGATGTCAGAAGGGACATCTGGAGATCATCTGCTCTCATCTGTGGAGAGCAGGGCCACAGGTTAGGTTACCCAGGGCCCTGTCAGACCAAAGGCTGAGTATTTCCAGTGAGGGACTCTTCCACTCCTCTAGGCCCCCCACTCCTGCATCAGAGGGATTTTTCTCACCTCCTGCTGGAATGTCCCTGCTGTGCCCTTTGCCCCTTGTCCCACCAGCAGGCACCCTGGTGCAGAAGGGAGTGCCCTAGGCCTGCTCTGTGACTGCCCTGCAGGTATGGCAAGACTCTGCTCAGATCCCCTGAGCCTCCTCTCCTCTAGGCTGAACACAGCCAATTCCAGCAGCCTTTTTTCCTACGTCATCTTCTCCAACCCCCTGATCATTTTGGTGGCTCTCCACTGGACTCCCTCCAGCGTTCCACGTCCCACCTGAGCTGGGGAGACCAGGACCTGGGGACCAGCTTTGTGTTCCAGGTTTGGCCCAACGTGGACTCGCAGGTACAGTCTCCCAGCCTGCCAAGTTGGCTCTGTGTGATTTGTGGCTCTCTTTCTGGCCTGTCCCCTTTTTCTGACCTCTCCTCCCAGCTCAGTGTTACCACAGCACTGGAGAGGGGGCACGCAGGCCCCTCATCCACCTCAGACTCCATTGTCTGAAGGATCTTCCAAATAGAAAAACTCAGCTATAATTTACTGGTGTTAAAACCAACACAGACAACCCTCAACTAATTACAACTCACTGCCCTTTGAAGGAACAATTCAAAGGCAGGACAAGGTTTGCCAGTGGATTGCCTGGGGTTTATTTACTTCATAACAAGAAACTTAAAGGATATTGACACCTAGACTGAAAGCAACAGGCTGTGAAGGGACAAAGTGGAACAAAAGTAGAAGAGAATGGAATTTGCATAGCAGGGAGAAAAAGTTATGGGGCTCAATTCCATGATGAGAATAGGACTAATTACAAGGTGCCTGTTATCTCACAGGACTCTTACGCAGCTGACTCAGGGTGTACATGGTATGAGCAACAGCCAGAGCACTGATACCACTTTTGTTGTGTTCAAAGTCTGAACTGCTATTAGTTAATAATAAAATCAATTTTTCCACTGAGTTAATTAAGGGTTACAGGCAAAGTTTTGCTCTACTGGTTGTAGAGAGAAGCAGAAAAAGGATACAGCACTAATGACACAAAGATCTTGCAGTGTGAAAAACCTCCAAATAAAATGACAGCACCTAAAATAAAGCTAATACCCTACACAGTTAGTGACAAATAATCCAGAATAACAAGACAAATTTCAAAAAACAGAAGTTAAACTGGCTGAAAAATGCTGTCTGAAAGTTACATTACAGGTCAGGATTTATGTGAATGAGACATGTGGTGTTACTTTGGAATGTCAAGATGTGAGACGAGCAAAGCCTGGTCACCTGAAAGAACCTTTCTGAACCCACTGAGAACTCAAGCAGAGCTTCAACGTTTATACCTTAAGCAGCACTTCAGGAGGTGACCACAAGGACACATTGATCAGTAGCAGAAAAACTGAGAAAAAGAAGTGTCTAAATGCACTAAAATGAGCTTGGTCCTCTGCTGTGTGGCTAACTCAACCTCTAGCTCTGGCACGAGGCACCAGCTTTTCAGAACACGTTATGCTCAGCCCAGGCAGCCTCATTCTCACTCAGGCAGACTAAGCAGGTGCAGGTGCCGTGCCAGCACTGTCCTGGTGCCCACCCTGGCTCCTGACAGCACTGTCCTGGTGCCCACCCTGGCTCCCTGACAGCACTGTCCTGGTGCCCACCCTGGCTCCCGACACCCTGTGACAGCCCGTGCCCCCCGGGGCTGGCAGCCCACCCTGCACAACCTGCTGTCAGCTCTCGTTCCCCTGGTGGTGTGCACTGGAGCAGAGCCCAGCACCCAGCCAGAGCCCAGTGCCCAGAGCTCAGCACGCTGGCAGCCCACCCTGCACAGCCTGCTGTCGGCTCTCGTTCCCCCGGCGGTGTGCACTGGAGCAGAGCCCAAAGCCCAGCACCCAGCCAGAGCCCAAAGCCCAGCACCCAGTGCCCAGCCAGCGCCCAGAGCCCAGCGCCCAAAGCCCAGCGCCCAGCCAGAGCCCAGCCCTGCCCTGT
>NW_008621195.1:0-4513 GCF_000691845.1 Merops nubicus | reverse complement strand
AAAGACCTCCAAGAACATCAAGTCCAACTGGACTTGGAGCGGTGGGAAGAAAGCGTGTCTAGGCAGAGTCTGAGGAATAGTGATTCGTTGCTCGCTTTGTCCCATCAGATTGCCTGCCCGACGATAAAAGCACTCAACAGGGCTTGGAGAGATATGAAACATGAAGGTAGACCTTAGGTGCAGGCAGATTTCTAATATGTTATCAAAATACCTAAAAAGAAAACAGAAAATTAAATTCCAAGGAAACAGAAAGTTCAAAGAAAAAGCATCTTCCTCACTAAAAAACCTGAGGTGCTGCAGCTCAAACTTGCAGCACTCCCCCAAAATCCTGGCACATTAGCACTAGCTGGAGTGCAGTGTGATTTGGCAGATCAAGGCACACCTGAAGGATTCTCTTGCCCTTTCCATATCCCAGTTGTGAGCTCCCTGTTGGAGTTTTGTGCATTGGCACAGCAGGCATGATCAAGGGTCTGAAAGCTAGCAAGGAAATGAGATCTGGATTCAAGGCTGTCACTAGGAGATATTGCCAGAAGCAGGGGAATTTCCTCCACATCACCACTTAGATCAGACAGGTTAGTTTGGGAGTGGACTACAAGACCTCAAAACTGCATCATCATGTGGTCAAGAAGATTTTTATTACATATGTGCCTTCTAGGTAGAGTAGTAGCATATAACTGCATGCTAGGTGGGCAGTCTTCCCTTTTCCCTGACAGGTGGGGGAAAATAGTGAACTTTCTAGTGTGTCTGGTATTTATAGGGCTGAACTTCTCCTGGAGCATCACACTAAAAAGGCCTTTCCTCTATGAACCAAATAGAGGCTGGTCACAGAAGTTTCTAAGAGGAATGAGAAATCTTGGGGGAGGGTGCAAGATTTCCTACTAGTCCTTCCCACCGAGAGTAGTGGTTTAGGATTACTACTGATGACTGTATCTTGTTGGTCTTGCATGTAAATTAGAACAGTAAGTCACAGGACACATTAAATTTAAGTATTTGTTCTCTTGCTAAACTGTCTGCAAAGCATCCCAGTATTACCTTTGCAGTACAAGAGGTAGTAACAGTAGAGCTCAACACCGAGTCTTCTTAAGAGAGTGAACTGGGTAAGCTTTGGGGCAGCTTAAAAAGATTGGGTTTTTTTTCATTGTTTTTCACTCTCCCTGCCTTAATTTCTTACACAGAAAAAGACGCAAAGAAGTGTGTTTGATCAAAGTAAGCAAGGCACCAGAGCTGATGTGCATTGCTGCAGGAACAGAAAGTAGCTTCTGACAACTGCTTCATTTGGAGACAAAAATAACACAAACCACCAAACCCAAACAAAAGAGAAAACACATTAAAGTCATTAACTGAAAGTGGTTATTTCAGGTAGATAGCTGAAGTTCAGAAGTCTGTTATTCTCTACCTTCACCCAGGTAGGAAGTGGAGTTCTTTGTAGACTGACATGAGCAGGGGCGTTGTGATCCTTGCCTGACCATGCTGGCAAAGACTCATCATTTGAGACCAAGTGGAGACCTCTAATGAGTGGTGTTCCTCAGGGATCAGTACTGGGGCTGGTGGTGGTTAACATCTCTGTCAGTGACATGGATAGGAGGATCAAGTGTACCCTTAGCAAGCTTGCAGGCAATACCAAGCTATGCGGTGCAGTCAACATGCTGGAGGGAAGATACACCATCCAGAGGGACCTTGACAGGCCTGAGAGGTGGGCCTATTCATGCCAGCCTCATGAAGTTCAACAAGGACAAATGCAAGGTCCTGCACCTAGGTCAGGGCAATCCGAAGAACAGACACAGGCTGGGAATGGATTTAGCCTAGTTGTATGGAGAAGGACTTGGGGCTGTTGGTTGATAAAAAGCTCAACATGAGCCAACAATGTGTGAGTGCAGCCCAGAAAGCCAACCAGATCCTGGGCTGCATCAAAAGAAGCGTGGCTTGTAAATTGGTGGGGATTCTCCCCCTCTACTTTCACATCTACATCTTGTGGATGCTGTACTGTCTCTAGCTCTGGGGGGCCCAGTGTAAGAAAGACACAGACCTGCTAGAGCAGGTCCAGAGGAGGGCCATGAAGATGATTAGAGAGCTGGAACACCTCTCCTATAAGGACAGGCTGAGACAGTTGGGGTTGTTCAGCCTGGAGAGGAGGAGGCTCTGGGGAGACCTCATGATGACCTTCCACTATCTGAACAGGGCCTACAAGAAAGCTGGGGAGGGATGTTTTACAAGGGCTTGTAGTGATAGGATGAGGTGTAATGGGTTCAAACTGGAAGAGGGTGGGTTTACATAAGAAATTAGGAAGAAGTTCTTCACCGTGAGGGTGGTGAGACACTGGAACAGATTGCCCAGGGAAGTTGTGGATGCTCCATCACTGGATATGTTCAAGACCAGGGTGGATGAGGCCTTTCCCAGCCTGGTCTAGTGCAAGGTGTCCCAAGGCAGGGGGGTTGAAACCAGGTGATCTTTAAGGTCCCTTCCAACCCAAACCATTCTATGATTTTATGATCAGTTGTCCTAGAAAGTCCTGTCTCCAAAGTAAGAATAAATCAATACCAATATTATCTGTATAAATATAAATACATGCATATATGCAACCCCTCCCTCAGGGGGAGGATTCCTTGAACTCTTCCCCTCCTCTGGCATGGGGTTCCTCCCATGTGAGACAGTCCTCCACAAACTTCTCCAATGTGAGTCCTTCCCACAAGCTGCAGTTCTTCACAAACTGTTTCAGCATGGGTCCTTCCCACAGGCTGTAATCCTTCAGGAACACACTACTCCAGCATGGGTTCCCCTTGAGGTCAGGAGTCATGCCAGCAAACTTACTCCTCTCCCTCCAAAGGACATTATGTCCTACTAGAAACCTGCCCCAGCATGGGTGTCCCATGAGGTCACAGGCACATCTGCCCACTCCAGCATGAGGTCCCACAGGGGCTGCAGGTGTTTATCTGTTCCACCATTAACTTCCATGGACTGTAGGTGGCCAGCCTGCCTCACCATAATCTTCACCATCGGCTGCAGAGGGATCTCTGCTCCAACACCTGGAGTGCCTCCTTCTCCTCCTCCTTCACTGACCTTGGTGTTTGCAGAGTTGTTTCTTTCATGTATTCTTACTCCTCTCTCCATCTATGGTTGCTGATGTGCAGTAAATTTTCCCCCTTCTTAGACACGTTATCACAGAGGCACTACCACTGTTCATGATGGGCTCTGCCTTGGTCAGCACTCAGTCTCTCTAGGAGCTGACTGGCATGGAGCTTCATCAGATGCAGAGGAAGCTTCTAGCAGCTTCTCACAGAAGCCCCTCATGTAGCCCCCCTGCTACTAAAATTTTACCATGCAAACCCAATACAAGCTGTGAGAAACAATTCCACAAGAAATTTGTACAGTCTCTTGCATTCATGTTCCAGAAAATCTGTCTGCAAGGGTATAATTTGGGGTCATGGTCTGCAACGGGGGTGCTTCCTTAGAGGTACCCGGCTTGAGCTGTTTGGCAAGTTGGACAAGTAAGCCACTTATTTACTCAGCAGATGGACAACTTCTCTTCTTTGAGCAGGAACCTAGGGCCAAGTCCTGTTGAGGTGGCATCTGCATAATTCCTAATGAGGACTAGGTGGTTGCTGCATAATTCCCGCAACACAAGATTGTCTTTATCTTCTATATTTAGCACATGTGAACCTATAATAAGAATTGTCCCCTGGTGTATGGTCTGATTATTGCCTGTTTGTGACTTTACTGTAAGCTTAGATGTCACATAATCATATAAAATACACATTACCATAAATCACAGTGGGTTTATTCGTATTACTAGACAAAACTGCCTGTTGAACCGGCACCTGCAGAATCAGTACTGGTGTACTAACGAGTAAGAGTAAATTTTAATTTTTATTAGGAATTTCATCTTTGTCCACAGGCTTTTGCAGATGGCTTAAGTTCTTGGAAGTGTAGCAATTTCATCAAAAGGATGGATACTGCTGCGATCTGTATTTATGGCAGACATTATACAGTTTTTCACAATGCCCTTGCCAAACTCATCTTACTGATTTTGCAAACTTAAGTTTCTAAATCTGTCTTTTTTCTTTACGTTCCCAAGAATTAATGCTTTGGTCATGTAGTCCACTATTGTTCTGTCCTGGAGGGTAAATATGGGGACCTAATTATAGGATAGTCGATTTACATTCTTCAATTCACCATTTCTTCTTTTATTCTAAATTTAAATCTGGGTTCTGTGTAAATATTTGGTTTGGGTTTGAGTGTCTCATGTCTGTCACAGATAAATGCTGAGCAAGATGTTCCCTAAGACTTTAAGACTGCCTATAAATGTGAGGTCTCTTGTAAGAACATCATAATTTTCCTCTTCATACGTGATACCTTTTAACACGTTCATACTCCTAGGTCATGAATACTTAGTACCTTTCCCTTCAGTGGTAAATATTGCAAAAAATGCAGCAAAAAAGCACACAGCATTTATCTATTGATGATGAGTTTACAGGTAGGAGCTTGTGAGAAAGGAATCATAGAATCATAGGGGTTG